>NW_027262995.1:0-102500 GCF_902827115.2 Pseudochaenichthys georgianus
ATCCTCCATGGAGGTTGGGTGCTGCTGCTGTGAGGAAGGCCGACTATGGGTGCTGATGGGCGGACGGTAAAGCACCGCAAAGTAGACCCCCTTTAAGTGTAGCCAGGGGCACGAGCAAAATCCTCCATGGAGGTTGGGTGCTGCTGCTGTGAGGAAGGCCGACTATGGGTGCTGATGGGCGGACGGTAAAGCACCGCAAAGTAGACCCCCTTTAAGTGTAGCCAGGGGCACGAGCAAAATCCTCCATGGAGGTTGGGTGCTGCTGCTGTGAGGAAGGCCGACTATGGGTGCTGATGGGCGGACGGTAAAGCACCGCAAAGTATACCCCCTTTAAGATTCCCAGGGGCACGAGATTCTTGAGGGTGTGATCATCTTGGTTTAGTCCGTGGGGGAGTGCTTAAGTTCGGGGGCCCGGGACCCAAGGTGCTCGAGGTTCTGGAGGTACATGGGAGGGATCCTGGAGCTCCTTAGTCCGTGTTTTGGGGGTCTTGGAGCGGCCACAGAGAGGTGCTTTTCCCCGGGGTATGTCATGGAAGTCTGAAATAACCTGTTTGCTCATGTCAGGGAGAGATGCTGGGGCTGCTGCGTCCGTGTTTTGGGGGTCTTGGAGCGGCCCCGAAGAGGTGGCTTTGTCGGTGTACGTAATGTAAGTGTGAACTAGCCTGTTTTCTCAAGGCAGGGAGGGATCCTGGAGCTCCTTAGTCCGTGTTTTGGGGGTCTTGGAGCGGCCACAGAGAGGTGCTTTTCCCCGGGGTATGTCATGGAAGTCTGAAATAACCTGTTTGCTCATGTCAGGGAGAGATGCTGGGGCTGCTGCGTCCGTGTTTTGGGGGTCTTGGAGCGGCCCCGAAGAGGTGGCTTTGTCGGTGTACCTAATGGGTAAGAAAGCCAGTCTACACAGGTCGTGAAATGTGATTGAAATGGACAGATTCCTGTACATTTCAATCACTTTTAATGGGAGTCGTGAGGTGTGGATGAAATGGCCATATCTTCCTTAAATTCACATCAAAGTCACCCAGCTTTCACACACTATTTCATGGGTAATAAAGCCATGTGCACACTGTATTTAAAGTAATGTTAGCCAGCTTTCAGACACTAATTCCTGGGGAAGAAAGTCACCCTGGACGGGTCATCAAATGTGATTGAAATGGACAGATTCCTGTACATTTCAATCACTTTTAATGGGAGTCGTGAGGTGTGGATGAAATGGCCATATCTTCCTTAAATTCACATCAAAGTCACCCAGCTTTCACACACTATTTCATGGGTAATAAAGCCATGTGCACACTGTATTTAAAGTAATGTTAGCCAGCTTTCAGACACTAATTCCTGGGGAAGAAAGTCACCCTGGACGGGTCATCAAATGTGATTGAAATGGACAGATTCCTGTACATTTCAATCACTTTTAATGGGAGTCGTGAGGTGTGGATGAAATGGCCATATCTTCCTTAAATTCACATCAAAGTCACCCAGCTTTCACACACTATTTCATGGGTAATAAAGCCATGTGCACACTGTATTTAAAGTAATGTTAGCCAGCTTTCAGACACTAATTCCTGGGGAAGAAAGTCACCCTGGACGGGTCATCAAATGTGATTGAAATGGACAGATTCCTGTACATTTCAATCACTTTTAATGGGAGTCGTGAGGTGTGGATGAAATGGCCATATCTTCCTTAAATTCACATCAAAGTCACCCAGCTTTCACACACTATTTCATGGGTAATAAAGCCATGTGCACACTGTATTTAAAGTAATGTTAGCCAGCTTTCAGACACTAATTCCTGGGGAAGAAAGTCACCCTGGACGGGTCATCAAATGTGATTGAAATGGACAGATTCCTGTACATTTCAATCACTTTTAATGGGAGTCGGTGTGGATGGCCTGTTGAATCCGATTTTGAGCACTCTTTTCCCCGCATAAACTAGTTTAAATCACCGTTAAACACTTATTCTGTTGATGTCTATATAACCGACTTCCCGCTATGCATTAAGTCGGTTATATGGACCCTGTACACTAGGCATACCGCGGCCGGTAGTAAATGTCCAACCATTGTACCCTCTGGTCCCTAGGGTATGTAAGGGATTACTTTTTTAAAGAAGTAACGAGTAACGAGCAAGTAAAAAGTAACTTCCCCAACACTGATTGTCACTAACAGCTGGCTTACTCTAGATACAATGCACTTTTCAACAGCTCAGCTCTGGCCAGAGGCGGACTGGCCATTGGTAATACCGGGAGTTTTCCCGGTGGGCCGGTGCTGTGCGTGGGCCGGAGGGCCAAACAAAAACAAAAATATATTTAAAAAAAAAAATATATATATTTTTTTTTTGCCTAAATCCTACCGGCCCAAATGTTCAGTGTTCTGGCCACTCTCTTGAGGGCCGTTTTGATAGGCTACCTATGTTGGCAGGGAAGTGGCTGTACCCCTAGGATAAAAAAGGGGGAAGTGACGTCAGACTCAGAGGTCGCGCGGCTGTGGAGAAGAATGTGTTGCCCACATTCTGTTACTGAGTTCAGGCTAGTTAGCTAGCAGGTTTATTGTTTTGGGTGCAGTCAATTTTGCCTCCACTTGCTGTTCAAATAAATGTTGAAAGAAAAAGTAAATCTGTTCATATGGGTGTTGAGAGATGTACCCATAGATTTAGTCCCTAATTGTGCTCTCAAAGTGCACCAGATTGATGCATTTAACTTCAACATTTAAAATAAAAACTTCCCGGGGGAGCATGCCCCCAGCCCCCAGGTTCGAGGGAGAGGGTGGGGTCAAAGATTACGCCAAGGTTGCGTGCCTGATTGGAGGGGGAAATAATGGTGCCATCAATGGTGAGAGTTATGTTAGTGACCTTGCTGAGGGTGGATCTGGAGCCGATTAGGAGGAGTTCTGTTTTGTTGCTGTTCAGTTTGAGAAGGTTATGTTGCATCCAAGTTTTAATAGCTGTCAGACAGGAATCGATGTGGGTAAGGGGTGGGTTATGGAGGGATTTGGTGCTCAGGTAGATCTGAGTGTCATCAGCATAGCAGTGGAAGTCGAGGTTGAAGTGGCGGAGTATCTGACCGAGGGGGAGGATGTAAATGATGAAGAGGAGGGGGCCAAGTACTGATCCTTGAGGAACGCCTTGGGTGACTGAAGCTGTGGCTTTGGGAGGGAGATGAAGTGGGATCGTTCAGTGAGGTAGGACTGGAGCCATCTGATTGCAATACCTTCAATACCAATGTCCCTGAGTCGGGTGAGCAGGATGTTGTGGCTCACGGTATCGAAGGCTGCACTCAGGTTGAGGAGGATGAGAATATTGAGGGAACCAGTGTCAGCAGAGGTGAGGAGGTCATTGAGGACTTTGACGAGTGCAGTTTCTGTACTATGGTGAGGACGAAATCCAGACTGAAGGGGTTCATAAAGCTGATTGGTTTGGAGATGGCAGTGAATTTGTTTGGCTACAATGCGTTCAAGAGTTTTTGAGAGGAATGGTAGGTTGGAGATGGGCGGTAATTAGTGAGGTAGGAGAGATCAAGACCAGGTTTTTTGAGGATTGGAGTAACGGCAGCGGTTTTGAAAGCAGAGGGGACAGTTCCATGGGACAGCGTGGAGTTGAAAAGGTTAGCAAGATAGGGGCAGAGGACGGGGAGGCAGGACTTCAGGAGAGGAGAGGGTAGAGGGTCAAGGGAGCAGGTTGTGGGATGTGAGGAACCGATCAGATGGAGTATTTCAAGTGGGATAACCAGGTTGAACTGGGAGGGGCGGCGCTGAGGAGGAGGAGTCAGGAGGTCAAGGGAGATGGGGGGAGAAATGGTAGCGGTGGAGGTTGGGGAGATGCTTGTATATCAGATGGAGCTGAGAAGGAGTGGTTAATGGCGTTAATTTTGTCTCCGAAAAACTGGAGGAATGAGCTGCAAATAGCGGAAGTAGAAGTAGGGAGGTTATCAGCACGGGGTTTGAAGAGCTTGTTAACTGTGGAGAAGAGGGTCCTGGGGTTACGGGAGGGGTCAGTGAAGATGTTGGAGAGGTAGGCAGATTTAGTGGCAATAAGAGCATCTTTGTATGCATTGAGATGGAGTTTGTAGCTTATGTAACGGACTGTGAGGGATGATTTATTTTTAAGACGTTCAAGTTGGCGGCCTCGCTGCTTCATTTTACGCAGTGCGGGTGTGAACCAGGGTGAGGAGGTCTTGAAAGTAACAGTTTTATTTTTTAGGGGGGCTAAAGTGTTGAGGGAGGTGAGTATGGTGGAGTTGAGGTGGTTGAGCAGATCATCAGGTGAGCTGAGGGTTGCGTCCAGGGGGAGATTAGACGATAGCAGTTCAGAGAGATGGTTATGGTCAATGGAGTGTAGATTAGGGAAGGTCATGTTTCTGGGTGGGCAGGGGTTTCGGGTGGGGGGAGCAATGGTGAATTGTATGAGTTTGTGGTCGGAGAGGGGAAATGGGCAAGGGTGGAGGTCAATCACTGGGAGGTTGGTAGAGCAGACGAGATCAAGAATGTATCCTTTGTCATGGGTGGGGAAGGTGACATGTTGGGTGATAGAGAAATTGTCCAGTAGGGTTGTGAATTTGGATGCCAGCTTGCAGGTGGGTGAGTCAATGTGAATGTTGAGGTCACCAAGTAGTAACAGACGTTGAGAGAGGGATGAGGCAAGTGTGAGGAATTCAGTGAAATCGGAGAGGAAGAAGGGATGAGGTTTAGGAGGCCGGTCGATGAGGATGACTGTCAGTGAGGGAGGGGCTTTGAAGTCAATGAATTCAAAGGATGATACTGAGGGGAGGGTTAGTTCTGTGATCTGGATGTTCTGATTGTGGATTACAGCAAGGCCGCCACCACGGCGGGAGGGGCGGGGTTTAGTGATGTATTTAAAGCCAGGGGGGGATGTTTGGTTGAGGGAGAAGAAGTCATCGGGCTGTTGCCAGGTTTCGGTGAGCAGAAGGAAATCAAGGGATTTTCCCAAGATTAGTTCATGGAGGATGACGGCTTTCTTGTTGAGTGATCGGATGTTAAGAAGGGCAATGTTAGTTGAGTGGGAGGGGCGTGGTGTGGTCACAGGCTGAAGAGGTAAGAGGTTGTCCAGGTTGACAGTGCGGGGAGGAATGTGAGATGGGGGGAGGAGCGGAGAGGAGGTGGAAGGAAGTGTGTTATTATCAGTTTTTGGTGGTTGAGGGCGGTGGAATCCACTCCAGGTATTTGGGCCAGCTCTGAGCAGAGGGCAGTGGAATCCACTCCAGGTATTTGGGCCAGCTCTGAGCAGAGGGCAGTGGAATCCACTCCAGGTATTTGGGCCAGCTCTGAGCAGAGGGCGGTGTAATCCACTCCAGGTATTTGGGCCAGCTCTGAGCAGAGGGCAGTGGGATCCACTCCAGGAATTTGGACCAGCTCTGAGCAGAGGGCAGTAGAATCCACTCCAGGTATTTGGGCCAGCTCTGAGCAGAGGGCGGTGTAATCCACTCCAGGTATTTGGGCCAGCTCTGAGCAGAGGGCAGTGGGATCCACTCCAGGAATTTGGACCAGCTCTGAGAAGAGGGCAGTGGAATCCACTCCAGGTTTGCGGTACAGCTGGGGTTGCAACGGACCAGTGGTGGGTGTATAATATAGAGTAAAAAGTGCGCTCAGATGACATGACAGTTGTGGGACATGGCGGTTAGTCGACCAGATGGATGTTATGGATGATTTTCCGGACTGGGAGTAAATCTGCGTTTGGAACCTCTATGAACATACCTCGGTCTGCGTAGAAGCCCGAGGCAATTGATGACAGACAAGCTTAGAGGAAGCGCAGAAAAGTTATTGACATTAAAAAGTTGGGAGACAGAGTATCGTAACATCGTAGTGCCGCGGTAGGATGCTAGCGTTAGCACAGCGCTGGCTATGGTTGTAGACCAGCGGCGCTGAAAGTGGAGCTGTTGGCAGCCGTCAGACAGGATGAGAGGTCAGTTGCAGGCTGTCCTTTACAGCAGATGGGGGGGACCGGCAGGAGCGGGAGGTTTAAAGAACCAGAGTCAGGGACCACGGGGAGGGGCAGGACGAAGAATGGGGCTGGTTATTTGATGGATGGAGCAGCGTTAGCAGGTG
The DNA here is from genome assembly GCF_902827115.2 of Pseudochaenichthys georgianus. Taxonomy (NCBI): domain Eukaryota; kingdom Metazoa; phylum Chordata; class Actinopteri; order Perciformes; family Channichthyidae; genus Pseudochaenichthys; species Pseudochaenichthys georgianus. The sequence goes on from NW_027262995.1 coordinate 6,049, forward strand.
GGCTACAATGGCAGGTGTAGCAGGGTAGAAAACCAAAGCGTCCGTCAAAAAGGGCAATCGGGTGTAACAAATATGTCCAGATCAGAACACAAAAGCCAAAGAATAGTTAGAAAACTATAGCAGTAGAAAGTGGTCAGAAACTCTTAGATTAACACAAAGAAAGACGATATTTTCGGACAGAGAAGCGGCGAACAGTCAGCGCCAGCGTCCTCTCACGCCCATTAAGTGGGCCTGTCTGGCAATTAATCCCCGGGCCACTTTTTCCCCCGAGTCCGCCCCTGCCTCTGGCTGGCAGATAACTGTAGGTTACATTGTAACCGTTGTTCTCTGAGTGAACAGACTATCTCTCCACGCAGCTACATATTCCATATGTATGGGGGAATGTCCCGACCTGACAGATGACGTGGATAATTATGTAAGACACACCAGTAGTACTAGCACGCACGGGTATATAAGGCACAGATGTGCGTGATCCAACACAGTCTCACTCCCTGATAGTCCAATAGCGATGCTTGATCAGGGTCCTTTGGCGTGCAGTTGTGACGCGCCGAGTCTCCTTCAGCTTCATAAATGGACGCAAAGAGCTTTCAACTGATTGCAATGTATTCCCATCGGCAGCGGTATTTCACGCTCAGGGAAATACCGTCAATACCATGTCAGCTGCAGTTAAAGGCAATGTGAGCATCCATTCCCATTGGATAACGGAGGATGTTACATCCGGAAGTAAGTATTCTCCTTACTGTTGTGACGACCCCTCCACACCACGAGGCGCAATAATAATAACGTATCTATGCCACAATTTTAGATGCAGATTTTGTTAAACTAATACGTTTGCGCTGTGGACCAACACTATAAATTGACGGGGAAGGGGGTAGCAATAAAGATATCACCATTAAACAGTTACACAACATAACATAAATAATATCGATAGCAATGTCCCTAGCAACCACCTTGGTAACAATGAAAACGTTGAATGGACACAATTTCCTGAAGTAATCGTCGTAATAACTAGCAAACTAAAGATCATGGACATCCACTGCACACATAATCTGAAATAACAACTCATATTTCTCGCATCAAATGACATCAAAACGCATTTTAATGGCCAAACTAACCTTAAAATAGGCATTTTCCACCGAGAATAAAACGGGTTTTTTTTCTGCAGGGAGACATTTGAAGATCACGTGACATAGACACCAGCCATTGGAATTAATGGTGAAAAAAAACGTAGGGATCTTACAATTTCAGAGGCGTTTTTGTAGAAATACTACGTCCTACGTTGTGGACCAACGTAGTTATTACACGTTTTTTTCTGTGACTGTCAGTCGGACTCAGTTTTTGAAGATGGACATAAGAACATTTGTTGTTAAAAAAGACGACAATTCTCAAGTGGTGGCTCACACAACAACCCCAGAGCCACCACTTGAGCCAGGTAAACAAGGTATGTAGATGTCAGCAAACTTCCAAGCTATGCGAACATGTAAGCAAAGCATACGTTGACGTTACTTTGAATCGCGCGGGTAAGCTGACAGGGAGTCCTGTCAGTTAGTGTTTCATAGTTACCTTAGCTAAGCATCAACCTAGCAATGCAAAATATGGATGTTATGTGACAGTATTTCTGAGAAAAGGTCAGCTGGAATGGTGGCATAGTTGCCACTGCTTTAAGTGTGGACAGCATGTTTGAACGTATTTGCAGCAGTAAATGTGGCTGTTTGGCCACTGATGTTGCCATAACAACACCTGAATTTAAATGTGCAACCTCTTTTTGTGACAGATTTTTGCAAGAAATGATAATTCTTCTGAATGATATTCCTATTGACAGCTAGTTTCTATGTGAACATTATGAGATGGACAGCCAGTGAGAATAAATGAAAAACAGTTATGAAATACTATATGACAAAACAAGAATACAGTTTAAAAGGGGAGTGATTTGAAAAATATTCATTAAGAAAAATATGTTTACAGTTCTGTTTCATATGGGTGTTGAGAGATGTATCCATAGATCTTCATTTTGCTCTCAAAGTGCACCAGATTGATGCTTTTAACTTCAATATTTAAAAAACAATCTTCCCGGGGGAGCATGCCCCCGGACCCCCTAGAGAAGGTTAGGTCCACGGTGTTTACATGGTTATGTATACAATATGTGTGCTTATGTTAACATCATAAGACAAAAGTTGTTTCTGTGTTGTGTGTAGTGAGAACGCGGGGGGGGGGGGGGGCACAAGCCAAAGCTTGCTTAGGGCCCCCATAAGTCTAGGGCCGGCCCTGACAAACAGTCTCTGGTTTATACAGGAACATGAATAACCCTGATTAGAGCTCTGTTCTCCTCTCTGATTCCCCTCAGACCGTCAGAGACCACAGGAGCACAATCTCAACACTGACAGGTTTTTGTAACAAAGCGTCACAAACTTTACACTCAAGTTGAAATGTGTCACGCTGCACGAATACGCAGGTGACATGAATTTAACATCTTCACTTCCTTCGTGTTGCCAGGCACGGATCTGGGTCTTTGCATTGACTCTACATGTGATTTCACTAAACTCTGTTTCATCTGCTAATGCTAAACACAACCAGCTCACCAGGTTATCACTATTATTAATAAACATCTTAAAAAGACATATCATAGATATGCCCAATAAGTTAAATAATGTTTTGGACAATATATATAGTTTTTTTAATTAGTATTTATCGATATTGTTGCTATTTAAAACCATTTTATACACAGAGACAATGATAATATAATTGCATATTGAAATATCCTTAGATAATGTTAGCTTACTCTGCTGCGTTTTCCTTTTACAAACTGCTCCCATTATATCATTATAGAAAAGTTTATTAGATTACATAAAAACGGGATCCTCTTCAGGTCAGGTTACAGGAGAAACTCTTACTTTGTGTCTGAGGGTCCAGGTTCATCACTGAAGTCTGGAGGATGATCTTTAGACCGGTCACTCTTCAGAGACCACATGGAGACCGGAGACTCTGATCTCCGTCTGTGGAAACAACACACGTTTAAACATCATTAGTTTATTTAAAGAGCAGCTTCTGATCTGTGACTGTTCATCTGATTAAAGACTTTTAGAGTTGTTGAGTCGTGATTGTGGGTTTCTGTTGGTAAAATTCATTCGAGTGTGAAACGTTTTACATTATTTGCTTAATTTAACACAAAGTCCAACATGTAGAGTGTGAGGATGATTTCACTAGTAGATTATTTACTATCTCTGATGATGACAAGAAGCAAGAGATCAATTCAACTTTGTTAATGCACTCTACTGGGTTTCATTAAACAGTTTAGATTATCAACAAACTGAATCCTCTTCAGGTCAGTTCACAGTAGAAACTCTTACTTTGTGTCGGAGGGTCCAGGTTCATCACTGAAATTTGGAGGTGCCCACATAGACCGGTCACTCTTCAGAGACCGACAGCTGGAGACTGAAGATGTGTCCTCTTTCTCATCTTTTAAATCACTCATCTTCTGCAGTCTGAGAGATACACCAGTAACACACACACGCGCACACACACACACACACACACACACACACACACACACACACACACACACACACACACACACACACACACACACACACACACACACACACACACACACACACACACACACACACACACACACACACACACACACACACACACACACACACACACACACACACACACACACACACACACACACCCCCACAACCATCTTAATAATAAACTTGGTTAAAACACATGAAATCAGTCAGACTTCAGACAGGCTGCTCTCCATTTTGACTGCGCTGAGCTGTCACATGTAATGTAACTCTGACGAATCAGAAAACAGGAAATAATAAAAGTGTACAACACTTGCAGAAGTCTCAATGGACTCTAGGACGCAGATTGTTAACCAATAAGTTATGTTCTGACATCCAGTTTGACAGAGTAAATAATAAATGTGTGAAAAAGCAGATCCTGGTGTTAACACTCACCCTGTTGTTCTCCTCGTGTCGAGCTGTAAAATGGCGTCTGGCAGTCTGACTTCATACTTGGGCCCTTTCTAATTTCTCGAACTCCCCTCCTCGACTCCCCTCCTCGACTCCTATCCTCGATACTTAGTCCCGCCCACAGGAGATGCGAGCGGAGGAGCCGAGGAGGGAAACCGAGGAGAGAGGAGGGGAAGTAGCAGGCGGTTAGAGAAATGAGAACTCCTCTCCTCTGAGTGGTCATTTTAAAGAGACGTCCATTAATGATGACAGGAGGCAGCAGCCCTCTGTCTGATGGACAGATGTGTTCATGACGACTTATATATTTACTTTGATTCATTCACAGTGCGGTATAATGAGACAATAATGGCTACAGATGCGGACACACACACACATATATATATGTATATATTTATATAAATATATACAATTTCAGAATCAAGCAGAGCACTCTCATAATAACGTAACACTATCAGAGACTGGATATATCCCCCCCCCCCTCTCTGGTCGCTACAATGTGGAAAATAAATTACGGGCCAAAAGTTTTATTTACAAGTATTAAAAGTAAGCAGAGGACACCAAACCAACTGACACCTATCTGTCTGCTGCATCGACGCACACACTGTACCACACACACCTACACCACGCACACGCATATACAGCTCCTAAAACAGGCTACAGCCGTGGTGTATTTTATTGTGAAGCACTAAATGGTTTTAGAAAAATATCGACTCTTTGTTTGTAGATATCTACTAAACTAAAGCAAAAAGAGTAGGCCTGTTCTACTGAGTGATATATATTATACACACTGCTCTGCTTTCTGCACGGACCTCACAGCTGTTCTCACTGTAAACATCGCGTCGCGATGAAAGCAGTTAATAAAATAATATCCAGGGGATGCATGCAGAGCTGTCATTGGCTGAGATAAGTCCGGCCGTGCGTCACGAGTCTTTGAAACATCTCTGTTGCCGGAAATGCATCCACGAAGCAGCCGTGGAGGACCGTGAAGGACCCATCAGTGTATCCTCGGTTATAGCTCCTCCAGAGAGCCTCCTCGACGCTCGATCCTCGGTCCTCGAAGTGCATTTAGAGAAATGAGATGTCCTTCAACATGGCGCGCTGAAATTCATTTCCGGGTCACTACCGGAGGACCGAGGAGTCGAGGAGTCGAGGAGGGGGATTTGATGAAATGAGAAAGGGCCTTGGACTTTCACACCTTCACCTGTCTGCAGCTCCTTCTCTGATTCATAATCAGCCTTATCAGCTGAAGCAGTTCACACACAGGGACTTTAAGAAAAAAAAGACATGCAGCTAAAAACAAGCTCAACAAAGTTATCAAAAGGACACAACATCCACACATCAGCGCAGACCCGGCGTCATGGGCGGGCCCCATGGGGCCGGGCCCGCCCATCCAGGATTTGGGCCCGCTGTTTTAATCAGGGCTGAATACAACATTTTAATTGTTTTATTATTATGTTTATTGTAGGACTTTGTCCTAATATTTATTTTTGTTTTAAACTATGTTGAAAGATTAGTTTAATATCATTTTATTATTTTGCTATGAAATTCTGAATGAAAGGCTGCGCGCGAGACTGGTTTTTCGATGGGTTGAGTCGTGTGGGTTTTTGAGCGAGATGCGGCACAGCAGCCTGTCAGTTTACTCTTGCTAGGTTAGTTTGGCTATTATCATTTATATTTATCTGCAACAATGGATATCAGGAAGTGGTTCATGAAAGGAATATGGAAACTCAGCGCCAGATGCAGGCACATTAGAAGACATCAGTTACGTTACCAACGAGCTAGCAAGCCAGCCAGGGACAAGGGAGGCTGGCAATTATATTTTGAAGAGAAATTGACTCTCAAGCCGGCTCTCTCACAAACTCCGGCTCTGTGCGCAAGCAGACCGCTGAACACGCTCTCTGCCTCGCTCATTATCTCTCTCTCTCTCCCTTTCTACCCCACTCCACCTCTCCACCCTGTGTGCGCTCCTCAGGTTTGCCTGCGTTCTTGCCCAAGTTGGCACAGCGTTACAAATGTGCCACAAAACTATAGTCTATTGTAAGACCGTCAAACAGCTTTATGGCAACCTAAAATCTCTGACCTAAAACCCCTCTGTTTCCGTAACAACAATTCACGAGCAACAATTCCACAATGATCAGTGACTTAAATAAAAATATAAGGCTACATTTAACTAATTTACAAGATGTGCCAAAATCAGGGCTGGAATAGAGATTTCACCTCTAGCAAGTGTTTTACATAGGAGGGAAAGTGTTTTAAATAGGGGCAGAGAAACAGGAGAGAATCAGGCTGCAGCTACTCACTGAAAAGTGTTTTAAACAGGAGGAAAGTGTGCAGGGATGCTCAAATTCGTGTTCATGCAGCCCCTAAATAATGGTAATACTGATTAAAAATCATTTCTAGGGCAGAAAGTATTTTAAAGTGAGAAAAACTATTTTAAATTGTTTAAAAAGCACGTAGTGATTTAAGTGCAGTTCCAAGATTCCCCACACGAAGGCTCCAGGGAGCGCATCACCCGACATGAGCACAGTGCATTAACAGTAGAAAATACGATAAAAAAAGGCACATCAATTGATTTAAAGTGCGGGGAGGCTCCGCACCAGACACAGGTACATTCCCTCATCCCCACAATAGTGACACTGATGGTTTGAAGCTGTTTCTGTGGGGAAAAGAGAGATAAAAGTCTGATAACAGTGTGGTTAAAGTCTGATTGTTTCAGAGACCCATAGTAATGATACAATAAACCATTTACATCTAAAACTTTAAAGCATTGATTAAAATTCATTTTTTTAATGGGGAAAAGTGCAGACGAGGTATGTTTGGTATTTTGGGCAAAACACTTCACCCAACTGTAACGGAATTAAAAATGTGTATAAATAATTATTAGTTATAAATTACGATTTACAATAGAGAACCGCAGTGATGGTTTTAGAACGCGTCCTAAAACCCGGAAGTAAACTCCTTCCGATTCCTTCGTCAAAAACGCAATGCAATCTTTTGGAAAATAGCTCGAAATAAGGTCTGTGGTTGACACACATTTAAGAGATGGATCACGTTTTGTTCAGCCGGATAATATCCTACTTTTATAATTTTCGAATCATAAATCTAGTCGACAGAAGCAAAATGCTAACGTTATGCTATAAACGAACTACAGCAGGGTCGCTGCTTCAACGTCACGCCAACTTAAGATCCATATTCAAAACTACAGATTCAAAATTGTTCAAGTTGAAGCGTTTGTTTGAACAGTCTGCAGGAGGCAGGTACTTGCTTTCAAGCAGAACAGGGCAAACAAACTTAGCGGGAGTGTTTACGTGTTCGGTGTAATGACGTAAAACGGCCTGGACAACTTCTGTAGTCCTATTCAGCCACTTGTTAACAACCATCGTTTTTCAGACATGTCAACTCTTCAAAAATCACCAGCGGGGTCACTGCTGATGTATTCAATGTCGTAGAACAAAACGTGATCTGTCTCTTCAATTTGTGTCAAACACAGACCTTATTTGGAGCTATTTTCCAAAATCCTCTGGAGAAATTGCTTTGCTTTTTGTGGAAGGAACCGGACGTGGTAAAAATGCTAACTTACTTCCGGGTTTTAGGACGCTTCAATGCGGTTCTCCCATGGATGTATAATAACAACTGGATACAGCGTGGGAGGCGGGGCCTCATTCATTCCTATGAGAGTTGCTCATGAGCGCATGATGATAAAATGGCCCAACTTTTGAGAGAGTGAAACGTCACAGATTACCCGGCATGCCTGAGAAGTACCCGTATGTGCGTTCATAGCGCATGCGCAACTTTAACCAACATGCTCGTTCACATCAAGCACGTCAATTTGCGTATACGTAACAGCACCGTGCGTTCATGACAGCATGGTAATGGCTTGTTATTATGCAGTTAGCAGCTAGCGGCTAGCTAGTAATTATGCTAATGTACACATCAATCGTTATGCACTTCTATTATGCTGTTACAGGATCTAGTGATATCCAACAGAGCTTCATTTAGCATGAAATAATTATTGCACTGTATATATATAATATATATATATATTAGTGCTGTCAAAATTATCGCGTTAACGGCGGTAATTACTTTTTTGAATTAATTGCGTTAAAATATTTAACCCATTTAACGCATGTGCAGAATGGCCCGCCCCATACGTGCCACCAGTGGCAGCGCCAGGGTATGGCTGGGGTAGGCTACACCCATACCAAGAAATGGCTTAGCCCACCATGAAAAATGATGTTAAAGTAAGCAAAATAAAGTCTGCCAACTCGCGGAGTAAATTGCACAGACAGCAGTTAGTAAGATTGATTTCAGTAGCCACGATTTTCAAAACTTTTGTCACGTAGTGATCGTCTTCTCAATAGAACATCTTTGATAACGGCGTGGTGTTGTTGCAGGAAGTCCCGACGGAGAACAATTTTGCTGTAGTACACAGGGGTGCACATAACTGGTACGCAGGTTATGTGCGTAATCTGAAATGCGTACCGTCACTTGTGTCACAAAGCGCATGCCATTTGCGTACCGACGTACTTGTGAAGCTTTTCCAGAAGGCGGTTAGATAACCGGACGACAGAGTCGGTCTCCGTGTGCACAGACAGGGCTGCTGTTAACGTCGGTCTGTACAACGGACTTGTGCCAAAACTACGCCAACCGGCTGCGGAGGGAGACTGAAGGGCCCCCCCCCCCCTTCACTTGAGAACTGCGCTAAAACAGCTGATCACAATGTTCACACTCTGTGGTCACAAAGTACTCTACTAGCCCCCCCGTCGACTTTCCTGAAGTACTCCCCCATTGATAGAAATCAACACGTAATGAATTAAGACCCCACGGTGTGATGATTGATAGGTGTGTGGCTGTCTGTGGCATATTTTGGACATAGTTCGAATGGTGATTAATCATGATTAATTAATTAAAAATTAATTAATCATGATTAATCACCATTCGAACTATGTCCAAAATATGCCACAGACAGCTGTGATTAATCTGATTACAAATTGTAATCGTTTGACAGCCCTAATATATATATATATATATATATCAGTGGCGAACCGTGTCTATCACAACTGGACCTTCTGTAGACACACACACCCCCCGCCACCGCCGCCCCCCCCCCCCCCCCCCCTCCGCGGCATTATAATGTCCGTCTTTTCACTGAATTGTCGTCTTGAAAAGGTTACTCACAACAACTTCATCTTCACCTGTCGCACTTGTCATTTCAACGTTAAAAACAATAACACGTCATGAATTGCTTTGTCACATTAATCTTTTCCTCTGTCTTGAGCCAGTTAACTAGCGGGCCTTCTAGAGCACCCTGGAACCGAGGGAAACTGGAAGAACACGCCCATTGGCTACAAATCAATATATGATTGGTTGATCAAACTGTCAGTCTAAACGTACGCTCTCATTCAGTGCAACGGCCAGGGCATTCTATCAAGGATGTAGAATACCTTGGTTGAAAGACAAGATCTGATTGGTTGCTTTCTTTTCTAACACAAAACCACTGAAATGCGTAGTGCATGGTCCGAGAAGGACAACAAAATCAACATAACACTGTAATATTACAGATCAACAACACGATTCTCATTTATTCATTTTATATACATTTTATTTATATAATTAAATCGATTTTTTGTTTGTTTTATCTAAGTGTTCCAGGGTATTCTCTGAATACCTTGAAGGCCCTGATGGTTCGCCACTGATATATATATATATATTAAGGCCGGGACTTTAACGCGTTAATTAAGATGAATTAATTACACAAAAATTAACGCGTTAAAAACATTAACGCATTTTAATCGCACTTATTTTTGCACAGCGGAACGTTTCTCACTGGATGAGTTTCAGGCGTACCGATTATACTGGAGCACCAACTAACGTTCATGACTTCAGCATGGGACTTCAAACAACAACAAACCACGGTGAACAATAGTCAAACATGAACGAACAAGCTGATGAGACCGCTTTGGTCGGCCCCGTGGATGGGAAATTTTGTTTTATAAAACGGACGGATGGAAGCGTCGACAAGAGCACGGTTGTGTGCAAATTATGCAAAAAAGAATTTGCATATCACCGCAGCACATCAAGCCTAAAGTATCACCTAAATGCAAAGCATGTAGCAGCTAGCGTGGACGTTAGCCCGACTCCGAGTGCAAGGAACCACACCCTGACCCAACCCACACTCAACCAGATGACTGGTTTCAGGGCCAGGATAAGTAAGTCCACGTCTGAGAAAATAACCAACTCCCTGGCTCACTGGATTGCACTCGGGCTCGACATTAAGGACTGCCCGATGGCCCGGGGCCATCTAGTATTTAGCTCGGGCAATGAAGCCTCACCTGCTGGTTGCCCGATCGGGCAATCTATTATGCCAGTATCATGCAGCTCGCAGATCCAGTAATGAGTGACCCGACAGTAAAACTAAACATATCTATAACTAGTTTAGGTAGTTTGAGAGGTAATTAAAATAGCTACGTGTGATAACCTGAAGTGTGTGTTTTGTTCCGCTCACTGCTGCATGTGGTTATGCAGAGCTTCGTGTCAAGTCTCGACTCGTCAGCAGCAGCTGATCTCTCTCTCCCGTCAGATTAGACTTGACTCGCGTGTATGTCCATATCGATCAGATCCAGCTAGTTCTAGCTAATGATATGACTACCTGCTTATTAAAAGACAACTACACAATAAGTGTCGCTATGCAACTGGATGAGGCCACAAAGTATAGCGCAGCATTATGCATTTGTTTACATGCCCACCGGAACCCCGAGGCATTACCAACAGATCAACGCACAATCAACCCATACAGGACATCTCTTTCTCCACATGAAGTGTTCGACATTAGAGTTGACTATTCTTGTCTGTCACATACTCTTCTTGTCTGTCACATAAGTGGCGCAACTGAAGCGGTATTGCTCTAAAGGGAAATTATTTTGACTGAAGATATTTAGATTTGGCGGCTAACGGGAACTCTGACGTGTGCTTCGCGGATGCGCTCGGCTCCTCTCGACTGCTGCTCGGGTCTGCTCGGTCAGCTTCCGGATGAGGAAGCATTCGTTCGACCAACTTACAGTAGTTAACATTACAAACATTTTTAACAGGGGCCATAATAGTGTAAATAATGTTTGTTTTGGCAGTTATAACTGAATGTAATGTTTTCTACTTTTTTCCATCTGGGAAGGCATCTGCCTTCATCAGATGGAAAGTGTTTTGACCAACAAGTGTTTTGACCAACAAGTATTTCTTATAGCTATGCAGGGCATGCAAGCGAGCAAACAAGAACAAACAAACAAGTGAAATGAAGAATACAATTGAAATTGTACAATATAATATTGTGGTGGTTCATCTTATAATTCAGTCTAGAGAATGCAGGGCCATCTCCCAAAATCCGTAATGTCATGCACTTGGACTGTAGACCACTTGGAGTAAAATCCATGTGAAAATTGCTTCTCACTGTTCTCAGGTCAAATATGTATATTTGATTAAAAATGCGATTAATTTCGATTAATTAATTACAAAGCCTCTAATTAATTAGATACATTTTTTTAATCGAGTCCCGGCTCTAATATATATATATATATATATATATATACACACAGTGCAATAAACGTGTTAGTGCAATAAGAAGCTACAGGAACGTTAATCTACGTCGGTAATATTAACTTTATTTAATACAACATTTACGGTACAAGATTTACATCATACAGCCCATGTAGTATAATATTTTACAAATGATGAATTACAGCAAACATGTGCAATATGTCCATTATTACAGCTCCGTGGGCTGGCAGTAAGGCGATATGGGTCCGTTGTTATTGTGCATCCATGGGTAAAGAGAAACTCATGTAGTGCTGAACACGTAACATGAACGTGCCGGGCAGCGCGGTCCCGTGGGTTTGATGCGCGTTCATAATGCCGAGGGAAATAACTCTCAGAATAACATTATTAGCACATTTTTACAACTTGAGGAACGAATGTTTTTAATAAGGGCTATACAAGTGTTCATACTGGGTTGTTTATTTAGTTTAAAAAAAATTATCCAACGAGTTACAGACCACTCTTTCCCCATGTAAGTCAATGGGAAAAAGTGTTTCTGGGCCCAGCAACCAAACGGAAGTGTAGTACCGCCGTTTGGCCAGCACGAATATTCTCATCAGACTCCGGCGCACTTCCTGGGGGCTTGGGTTCTCCAGGTTCTGAATTGTATTTCTATGAGATTGTTTCCTTTTAATATTTTTGAGTATTGTTTCTAGTGGGAACACTTTCCCGTTGCACATCGTTTTCTAGTTCCTCGATGTCATTTCCGCTTTCCCCTCACATTGAAGTGAGCACTGCTGAGGGGAAGCACTATAGTGCCGGCTTGGACAATTCTCCCATAGGGATATAGCAGCACCGTCCAAATACTGGGGCCACTGAATTTGCAGTCCCGTCGCCACCATATTTGTGCCGGACACAACATATGCGTGTGGTGCATCTTATTGGACCCTAGGTGGCGGTCTTCTAATAGGGTTGTACTTGTACTGCATGGGGGGGTGGCAGAAAGTCAATATGAGAGCCCACTTACCACATATTAAACAAATATTAACGTACTGTGTACTTATACTTATGGGGGCTCTCATAATCGACAACTCAATATGGGGTCCCACTTACCGAATATTTGTAATGTTGTGTGGGGGTGTCTGACAACTAAATATGGGGTCCCACTTACCGGATATTTGTAATGTTGTGGGGGGGGGTGTCCGACAACTCAATATGGGGGCCCACTTACCAAATATTTGTAATGTTGTGGGGGGGTGTCCATATATCAAAGCCAGTTCATGCTAAGTTATTGAGTGTACAGCAGTGAGTGACCATATGCAAGCCCACTTACTCCATATATCGGACACACCCCCAGACATTACAAATATTTGGGAAGTGGGACCCCATATTGAGTTGTAGGCCACCCCCCCCCTCAACATTATGTATATGTACATAAATAAATGTGTTGGTAAGTGGGACCCCATATTGAGTTGATGGGACACCCGACATCGCCACCTGGTGGTCCGAGGCAGAATAGTGTACAGCAAAGGAATATAGGGCATAAATACGGTAATGGGCGCCTAAAATCGGGTCGAGGGGTCGAGGTCGCGACCCCCGGTAGCGCCGGGACCCCGGCGAGACCTCGCGGGGTCCGAAGATTTTACAAACGTGGAGGGGCGTGTGTAAAATTAGCGGAGGCTCCAGCTGCAAGTGTCCGGCAGCTCCATAATATGGCCCTTTCGGACATCCCAAGAGATCAGTCCAGCTAGTTTTGGTATTCTGATTCTTTAATGGTCACAAATGCAGAGTACACAGCACACACAGTGACATTTGTATCTACAGATAAATATTAAGCCTGACAAGTACGTAACATCTAATATATTGCTTTCCTGCAATGTTAACTATGTTTCAGCACTTATTTGTTTATTATTTGTTTATTATTAAACTGATATTATACATATGTATTATACTCTTATAAGATGTATGTAGAAAGTATAAGAAATGTGCAGAATGACAGTTTAATGGTGGAGTACACACACATATTGATAGATGTCTTGTAATGCACTGTTGAGGAACCTTCAACCCAAGTTCTTCATTCATTGCATACAGTAGTTGTGTATAATATGATATGTCAATAAACCTTAGCTTAGAAAATCTTGAAAGGGATGTGCAAACTAGTCATTATATACAGTCTTTAATGAACTATTAGTAGAGAATAACGAGTAATGAATATACTTTATAGGGATCCTATTACTATCTAATAATTAGGGCTGTCAAACGATTACAATTTTTAATCAGATTAATCACAGCTTAAAAATTAATTAATCATGATTAATCACCATTCGAACTATGTCCAAAATATGCCATTTCTTTATGTATATTATTGTGGGAATGGAAAGATGAATGAAAGAAGGAGGATATATCCATTTAACATACAGTATCTATGTTTATTATAACATTTTTCTGCGTGTCAAAATTAAAGACAGCCCACACACCTATCAATCATCAAACCGTGGGGTCTTAATTCATTACCTGTTGATTTCTATCAACGGGGGAGTGCTTCAGGAAAGTTGACAGAGGGGGGGGGGCTAGTGGAGTACTTCGTGACCACAGTGGGAATGTTGTGATCAGCTGTTTTAGCGCAGTCTCCCTCTGCAGCCGGTTGGCGTAGTTTTGGCACAATTCCGTTGTACAGACCGACGTTAATAGCAGCCCTGTCTGTGCACACGGAGACCGACTCTGTCGTCCGGTGATCTAACCGCCTTCTGGAAAAGCTTCACAAGTACGTCGGTACGCAAATGCGCTTTGTGACACAAGTGACGATACGCATTTCAGATTACGCCATAACCTGCATACCAGTTATGTGCACCCCTGTACTACAGCAAAAGTATTCTCCGTCGGGACTTCCTGCAACAACACCACGCCGTTATCAAAGATGTTCTATTGAGAAGACGATCACTACGTGACAAGAGTTTTCAAAACCGTGGCTACTGAAATCAATCTTACTAACTGCTGTCTGTGCAATTTACTCCGCGCGAGTTGGCAGACTTTATTTGGCTTACTTTAACATCATTTTTCATGGTGGGGCTAAGCCATTTCTTGGTATGGGTGTAGCCTACCCCAGCCATACCCTGGCTCTGCCACTCGTGGCACGTATGGGGCGGGCCATTCTGCACATGCGTTAAATGCGTTAAATATTTTAACGCAATTAATTCAAAAAATGAATTACCGCCGTTAACGCGATAATTTTGACAGCACTACTAATATTAAAATAATAACATGCTTTAACCACTAGGTGTCCCTTTATATCAGCTGTGCACCTTTATGGTGTAAATACAGCCTATCTACCAATTGGATCAAATATAAAAGTCAGCTGAATTAGTGTTGATACTGCAAGGAGACGTATTGTGTGAAAATAAATGTAAGATGTTGTTTAATTGCTTATATATTTATGATCCACGTCACATCTTCAGTTTTGGCGGCAGTTCTCCTGTTTGTCTAGAAGTCTTCTCAGCAGGGCTCTATAAATAGAGAACTACGGCAGATATGTAATATTTAGCAGCACCCATGACTTGTGCACGCGCACTGTTGTGGCAGACCACCAACACAGAAACATGTGGACAAGGGTTACTATATAACAAGTGTTCAAATGTATTTAGTATCCTATCCATTTTTATTAGTAACTTGTTTTAAGGGGGAGGTGGACCTAACATCTTCTAGGGGTTTCACGGGGCATGCTCCCCTGGGAAGATTTTTTTTTTAAATTATGAAGTTAAATGCATCAATCTGGTGCACTTTAAGAGCAACATTATGGACTAGATCTATGGATACATCTCTCAACATATTTTACAAATCACTCCCCTTTTAAACTGTATTTATGTTTTACTGTCCTATAATATGAATTGGAATTATTTCATACCTGTTTTTCATGTATTATCTTATATTGTATTACTTAAATGATCATATAAAGGGGTGCCTGTTATGAACCGAGATACAGGACACAGGACCCGAAAATCAGGATTCGGAGACAGTTGTCCAAAAATAGAATGTTCTTTAATAACAAAAACTAAATCGTACTTTCAAAAATAGAAAGTAGTTAAAAAGCCAAAACAAAGTTGTACAGCAACACAAAAACTCACTTGACAAAAGGTCTAAATCACAAGGTACGTATCAGGAGTCAAAAGGCCTAGGTGCTCACGACATGAAACATAACGAACTGACAAAGGAACAAAGAAACACCAGGGCTATATATAGGTGAGGGGGATGGGCACAGGTGAAAACAATCAGGGCAGGGCCAAGCAATCTCACGGGCGGGAAACACACAAAGGCAGGAAATGTGGGATCTGAAATGACAGGAAAGATTACTTTCAAAATAAAAACAGGAAGTGACAAGATAAAAACACAAAACTAGAGTAAAACATAACTAAACCTAACATATCTGTCGAGTCACAACAGTGCCTTGGAAATACTTGTTTACATAAATAGTGATCAAACTGTTTGAGACCCACTAACTATTACTTAGACTAAATTTAACTATCTAAACACTCAGAGAGTCATTTACCTCACCTGAGCTGAGGTTATCTGAGACTCTCCCCCACCTTGTTGTAGAAACAGCTCCTTATGTCCATTAGCTTAGCTAGCTTACCAGATGCTAACAACAACAATCCCCGGTACCGGTGCGCTCTCTCCCTCTCTCGCTCGCTCGCTCACTCACAATGCGCTCATGCCACACAGAGAGCCGAGCTTGAATGACACACAGAGACCCAGAATGACGTGTTGTATAATATTATAACTTTGATGGCTTTATTGTATGATCAGTATGACAGATGAACAGATCATCCCGGGTGTTTCTCAATGTCAAGGAAGTCCTTCGTTGCGGGAAATTTCGAGGATGCACATGTGTATCCTCCGCGGTCTTAAAATCCCCACAATGCTTTGCGCACGGACCAATTTCCAAAATGTTTGGCGGAAAATGGCTGAAGCGAAGCAGTTCACATTTAAATGTAAGTAGGCTATGTACAGTGGCGTAGAAAATGTACACATGACTTGTGTTTAAAGTGTATAGTCCTTTTGAGTTTTTCCCGTGTGAACGCAAACCGAACCTTCTGAAAAATGAAACAATGGAACAAACTGTCGTCTGGTGCGCACCAGAATCAATGAATGAGACCTTAAGAGCGGTTTGCACCTAAATAAATAGTTAAAATGGACCTTGTTTTGACTTTGCCTCTTTTGTTGATATTTGTGGTTTATACTACAATGTGCACCAATATTATGGAACAGTCCTTCGGCGGGACTCGATGACGTAGCATCCTTGAAATAGTGGCTCTGGAGGATCCTTCCTTGACATTGAGAAACACCCAGTGTACGTCTGTCTCTATCTCTCTCTGTCTATGTCTCTCTCTATTTATTTAGCTAAAATGGTAATCCAACTTCACCAGCTATAACATCATGAGACCTTGCTGGTGTACCAGCTTCACCAGCAAGGCCATGCTGGTGTACCAGCTTTCCCATGCTGGTCTTGCTGGTTTACGAGCATGGTCTGGTGAAGCTTCACCAGCTTCACCAGAATAACTACCAGCTTCACCAGCAAAAACCAGCATAGACGAGCATGAATTCCATGCTGGTCTATGTTGGTTTTTTCAGCCGGGTGGAGAGAGAAAATAAATGTAGTTTCAGCTTTTAATGCATTTTACAACTTTAAGGTCTTAATGATTCTAATAAGGGCTACAACATAGTTTATTTCGTTTTTTTAAAAGGTATCCGTTGATTTACAGACGTCTCTTTCCCATGTTAGTCAATGGGAAAATGTATTTCTGGGCCGGGTGACGTCGCGGACTGACACGGAAATTGTAGTACCGCCGTTTGGACATCCATAGTTTGGACGGTTTGGACCATGGATGTATAAAAAGAACGGTTTGGACGCGGCCTTCTTTTCCCAGATTTCAGGGACACATCTAATGTATCCTCTGTGGTCTACCATATCCCAGGGTGCAACACACTCTCACTCCCTAAACGTCCAGGAGCGACGCTTGGTCAGGGTCCCGTGGCGTGCAGTTGGGACGCGCCGAGGCTCCTTCAGCTTCATAAACAGACGCAAAGAGCTTTCAACTTATTGCAATGTATTCCCATCGGCGGCGGTATTTGACGCTCATGGAAGCACCGCACCCGTTTATGTCGGCAGCTCTTAAAGGCAATGTGAGCGTCCATTCCCATTGGATAACGGAGAATTGTACACCCGGAAGTAAGTATTGTCCTTACTGTCAATTGATTTGACAGTGATATCTGCACTACTCATCGACTCAAACACACCAGATTACCTTTGTTAATTAAACGACATTGATAGGTTTACAATGCTTTTGTGTTTCATGTATTCTATTATGAGAAGTTTCATCATTGAGACAAAGGAAATCAATCGTGCCATTTAAC
Organism: Pseudochaenichthys georgianus; assembly: GCF_902827115.2. Lineage (NCBI taxonomy): Eukaryota > Metazoa > Chordata > Actinopteri > Perciformes > Channichthyidae > Pseudochaenichthys > Pseudochaenichthys georgianus. The sequence goes on from NW_027262995.1 coordinate 23,964, forward strand.
ATCAACAGCAGTATAATCATTAAATATCTAATAAAAGAAAGGATACAGAAAAAAAATCTAATTCTAAAACTAAGACACAGAAAAGTGCAAGATAAATATAAACAAACACAATTTAGATTAAGTAATATAATCTTAATTGTAGATTAAATCTAGACAGTATTGCAAATTAATCAACTATTTACAGCAATGTAATAATACAGTATATGCAAAATGAGATGTTATATATGGCACACAGATGAAATATGTTCATTTGAAGTAAAAGTATGTAAGGCTAAAGTGGCAGCAGTGTTGAGCTCTCCAGTTCTGCACTCATACGTCTGGAGGACGGCAGTAAGCAGAGGTTTGGGTGCATGATCAGCAAAAACACGTGGGTTTGCTATCCTGGCTCCTAAATGGTGGAATGAGCTCCCCATTGACATCAGGACGGCAGAAAGCTTACACACCTTCCGGCGCAGACTGAAAACTCATCTCTTTCGACTCCACTTCGAGCGATAGAATGACTAACAAAGAACTGCTAACAGAGCACTTATATACTAATAAAGGACTGGCTTATCTAAAGCCAGTTGAGTAGCACTTGAACTGATTGGCTCTATGAAACCTGATGTACTTATATGATTCTGTTTTCCTCAAGGTTGTGTCTTCCTGGTCGAACGTACTTATTGTAAGTCGCTTTGGATAAAAGCGTCAGCTAAATGCAATGTAATGTAATGTAATGATGTTCCTGATCGCCATTTTGCTTTCTCCAGCACCACGGGGGGTCCAGGTGGATGGCAACTCTGTCCTGCTGATCTGACGTGCACCTTTCAGATCTATTTCTCCAGAAGTGTCCTAATCACAGAGAAAAAGAAGAGGAAAAGAAAAATGAATTGATCACATTAAACACAGGGTTGCAAAATGTAACTAAGCATTTCAGACGAACAAACCCTAAAGGATTATTTAAAATGATGCACTGTTTTGGTAAAGAGATGAAGTGACTGTCACACTTGCATCCCTTTGACAGCACTGCAAAAACAAACATCAAGCAAAAGGCTGCTGTCCATTTGTGATTGTTTTATTATTATGGGATTAGGATAAATGAAAGAGTTTCATATCTTGATAAATGGAGGATATGGTTTCAGTACTGTTGGAGTCTGAGTGGTCTAAAACCCACCTCGGCTCCGTGGGTTGTTTGGTGAGCTGGGTAAAATCATAAAAGGAAGGAATTCAAAGCACCAGAATAAGGGTTAAACAATAATCAGTTTTAATGATAAACAACAATACAATACACTTTAAAGGGACGCCCCTGCTCTCTTCCCAGTGCTGGGAGACCTTACTCATCTTGACGGCATGAGGAAAAGAGAGCGGACAAAGCACACAACAGGGCTTCATGTAGTTAGAAAGGGAGGAGCTGCGTTGGACGCTCCTCCCATACAGGTCATCCATTGGGCAACAAACAAACGATGGGCTGCTGTAGCGAATCAGCGCGAGCCAGCCGAGGACCCGGAAACAAGAGTCCCTTACGGCCGTGGCAAAACAAACACATCTGGTGTCCGTTGTCACACATTCTCGCAGTTCTGGACACACACACACATCTCCTGCATAGACTTCCCTCTCTCCGGCCCTCCTCCCCCATCAGTTCAATACACACACAGTTTCACAGACTTTTGGTATCTTAAAGATATGTTTACGACATAGCTGTTTATAGTTGGCCAATACAAGTAATACATATCAGTTACTTTAATGTCACAGACATATTTTAGACATGTATTGTTCCAGATACTTGACATGCTGTGTTTAAATAAGAATGTCTCCTTCTCCCACATCTCTAGTCTCCTGTCATGCAACGCTGCTCCTCCAACTACTTCACAATGTTGTGGCAATTTAGTACTCACAACATGAAAGAATAAAACGGAGAGAAATCAATAAAACACAAACACAGGTATATTTCAGCAATGAATACATACATCTTATCCTGCAGCCCCTCATGAATGTTACATGTCTTTCTTTATGAAAGCCATATTTGTAAATGTTTAAACGTCATCGTCCCATGACGGCCACAGGATCAGCCAACTAACCAAAGTTAATTGTTCCTGTAGCCTAAAGCCATCTCTGAACTTCCTCTCACCTCGAAGTCAGCCTACTTGGAATGAATACATTTATTGATAATTCCGGCCGACTATTGTCTCCAGGCCTCTTTATGAGCCTTGCAGGAAATGAATCATTAACTAACAAGACTTTAACTGCATTATATCTGAGGAAGATCTCTCTTGGAGTTCCCCTGTTAATTGCAAAGACCATTGATGATTAACAAAGAAACTCATGGGCCTCTCCTGATATCTGGAAACTGCAACAAGACAATATTTTACCTCAGTACTCACAGGTCTTCTGGATCGTGGCTCTGATCGTCTCATCATATCTGATCCTGTAGGGACGAACACAATCCAACAGTTTGAGATCCAGTTTAAAATAAGTGTTTGTTCTTTGAGTCAGCTTCAGAGTCCTGATCTCATGCTTTACATCCCATCATATCTTCTCTGCAAACACTACGACTACCTGCCACAGCTCTCAGCTGCATGACAGGAAGTAACCAGTCATTGGTCTAGAACAGGGGGGTCCAAACCTTTTTCACCGAGGGCCGCATACAGAGAAATATATAAAGGTCTGGGCCACTCACTAGAGGTATGTTGTCTCATAAGTTCAGTTATAAGTCAGGAAACTCAATCAAATGAAGGTAAAGGATGCTTGTTACTTGAAGATGCTTTAAGAAACAAACAGCTCTCAGCTCTCCAGAGGGTTTACTTTATTCTGTCAGCAGCTCATTCCTTAAAGCAGGAACTTCAGATTGATTATAATTACAGGAAATATGAAGGGTTTTATTTCACGCTTGTTATAACAATAAGTTATTGGGCTTTTTTCTTATCAAGTTAGACTTGTTAGAAAATGTTTTCAGCTTTAATTGACTGAATTTATTTTAAAGGTAGGCTCATTAACACATGAATACTACTGTGTAATGTATGTTTACCAGGGGTGTAACGGTTCATAAACATTTCGGTTCGGTGCGTACCTCGGTTTTTAGGTCACGGTTCGGTTCGGTACGTTTTCGGTACAGCAGAAAAAATTATCACAAAACATCAAATATATATATATATTTGTATTATTATTAAACTGTGAATAATGTATTCACTCAAATATAAACATTAAGGTGCAGCTTTTCGATTAACTGAAACAATCTGTATTTGAACTGTACTGTACTAGTACCTAAGCAGCCAGTTTGACATTAGGACTTGCTTGTCATTGTATTTTCATGTTTTTTAAAGAAAAATGAACTTGTTCACATTGCTTGCCGAAAGGGCAGATCTTTTGGCACTAACAATGTCTCCTGCTGTGGAGAACACCGTCTCGCTAGGGACAGGGGTAGTAGCCGATACAGCCAGGTAGCGCTTTGCTAACATGGCAACATAAGGATATTTGGCATTTGTAATAGCTTTGGCTCGGTCTGAACTTGTCGCGAGTGGTGGAGGCTTAAATGCTAGCGGGAGTTGGATTTGCACTTCAGTCTTTTTTCTTTTGGTACCGGTGATATTCACGTTCGGGTGATGCCTTTTCAAATGAGTGTGCAAGTTTGATGTATTGCCAGCCGCGTAACACATTTTTGTTGAAAAATGCCGACAAACAGCTTTGGTTCGGTCCACCTGTCTTTGTCCGTCATCCTTGTACGTAAATGCGAAACCAAAATGTTCCCACACCGGAGACTTCAATGATGCTGGAGGATTTTCGAGCTCAACTTTATCTGCGTTCGCCATTTCAACAGTTCCTCAAATGACTGACTACATTTGAACGCATCGCTGGGACCAGCTCTCATAGTATGCCTCTCGTCCAATGAAATGACTTGGTCGCTCTATGACGCGTTGAACACAATGTGAGCAAATTACTCTGAATGCTGCAACGCAGCACCTGAGATTACTTCCAAAAAGTTGTTCACATTCTCAATTGTTTAACGTTATATTAGTTCGGTACACTTCGGTACACATGTGTACCGAACCGAAGGGCCCATACCGAATAATTTCGGTATGGGTATGTGTACCGTTACACCTCTAATGTTTACATATATATTTTAGAAGTACAATACAAGACAAGCAGAAGTTTCATGTGTGGGCCGTATTTCATTATACTTTCAGAATTTCCTGAGGGCCGATTCCGAGGGCCGCATTTGGTCCCCGGGCCGCAGTTTGGACACCCCTGGTCTACAAACTAAAAACATCCCATAAAAACAGACTACCTTTCCCACTCTTCTGTAAAACCCCATCTGTCTGTTAGAGAGTTGATTACTAAAGTGTGGCTTTGCATGTTCAGCTGGCCTTCTATAGTTGATGGAAGAATGAAAGAGCCTGCAGTCAGTGGGTAACATCACTGATCGGTTTCCCCAGTGAAAGAAACACTTCCCTGAGTTTAATACAATACTGCTGAACCAGCAGAGACCCCTCACTGACCAGAGAGTCTCCAGTCCGCAGTCTGGACTCTCCAGAAGATCTCTCAGCAGCTTCACATCTGAATCCTTTAGATCGTTGCCCCTCAGGTCCAGCTCTCTCAGATGGAAGGGGTTGGACTTCAGAGCTGAGGCCAGAGCAGAACAGCTGATTTCTGACAAACTGCACTCCCTCAGACTGAATAAAGAAAACATGATGAGGATACAAATCAGTTTATAATCAGATGTGTTACTAAACATTTAAATGAATGGGAACAAAAACATATGTCTTCTTCAGAAAGTTAACTTTATCCTGTAAAACTAATATTACTTCAGATGAACTTTATTCAGACGTTATCGTTTACTAAATATTAAAAACATAGATTTACTTTTAACAACTAACATCTATTACAGTTCCTTTAATAATCAGTCAACATGTATCTCTGTAGTTCTTACTTAAGTACCTACAAATGAAAGTATGAATAAAAGAACATTTACAACTTTGTGGATGTAAGTTAATTAGAAGAATGAGGTTGAATAACTAATGAAACATGAGATCTCCAGCAGGAACAGAGAGTCAGTGAACTGACGTGAGAGTCTCCAGTCTGCAGTCTGGACTCTCCAGAAGATCTCTCAGCAGCTTCACTCCTGAATCTTGCAGATAGTTGAAACTCAGGTTCAGATCTCTCAGATGGGAGGGGTTGGACTTCAGAGCTGAGACCAGAGCAGAACAGCTGATCTCTGACAAACTGCAGTTCATCAGTCTGAATAAAGAGAACATGATGTAACTTTAGAAAACAATGTTCCCGTTTAAAATAACTCCAGGTTTAATAATCTGTTCAGAGTTAAACAGCGTTTCAAAGGTCTCCTATCAGGCTATCTCTAGGGATATATTATGGGTCTCAGATATATACAAATATATAAAAACATGTCTATGATGTGTTTTGCTCAAAATACCAAACAGATCATGCATTTTAGAAATCCCTCATATCCCTCTGTTCCAGCTGTTAGAGGAGAGCAGGTTCGGGTCCTTAGCTTGAAAAAAAAGAAAGGAGGTGGAGCTAATGCCTGATCAGAATACTAGCAGCAGAAACTCAGCTAAATGCTGCCGTGATGAAACTCCATATCATGTTCCAAACCACATCAAGGATTATCTCTGAAACAGTACGGAGCTCAAACTCTTTCTCTCTCTCAGGTTTACCACGAGGTGAGTTCCTTTTGATTTCCTGCTTCTTCACACACATGCTCTCCAGTACAGGTTAGCTCTGAGTGTTAGCATGCTAATGTAAACAAAGACCATATTACTTCCAGAACACGTCTCATTGTTTCTGACAGCAACGTTTCTGATTGGCCCGTGGGTGTAAAGCCCGCCCACATTTTAGTAATGCCGTCATGACGCAGCAAATCTGGATCAGCTCCGTTGTTACCCCGTTTTTAGAGATGTGCGTACGGAGGAAAGAGAGAGGGGTTTGTTTCCTGACACTTTGTGAGTCTCCTGACACCGGGGACACATGTTGATGTAGAGAAGACATCACAAAGTGACTTTTGCATGATAGGAGTCGGAGACCTCTAATCTCAGAGATGATGTAGAAAACATCCATTGATAATATGGAACTTTAACGTTGATCAGATGTTTATCAACTCCTTCATCTCCCTCACAGCTCATCAGTACTGACAGCATCTCCACTGACTCATGGAGCACAGAGTGAGTCTGTGGAAGCTCAAACACTCTCCCTCACACATTCACCTTCTCTTTGATATTCTGATCAATATTCAGTCATCAGCAAAAATGGAAAAAAATTATTTTAATGTATTTGTAACGTAGGTGATCTCTGGGGCCATAGATCTCGGCCTCCGTCACGGATTGTGTAGCTTTGTTGGTGGCGAAATGTAGGTAGTGTGTGCGTCTGTATGTGTTTTAGTTTGTCTGTCTCTGTTGGCTGGTTTTATGTTAAAAGTGTTCCCCTTCCCCCATGTCTGTGGCTGTTGATTGTGTGCACCTGGTGCCCTGTGTTGTCTCCTCCCCCCCCCCACCTGTGTTTAATTGCTGATTAGTGTGTGTATTTAGGGTATGTTGCCCTGGCTGTTTTGAGGCTGGGAGTGTGGTGTGAGATCTAGTGATGGCAAAATGAAGCTTTGAATGAAGCGTCGAACCACTTGGAAAATTGTGTCGGAAATAGGTTCATTTCTCGAAGCTTCAGTTACAGCGACCTCTCCTGGCGAAGTGCAAGGCTGCAGTGGGTTTAACGTATCTTTGCCTTGAAAAATATTCGATGCACACACACTAAGACTGAATATCATGTTCTATTTGCAATTAAAGATTGATAATTGTGTGTATTGGGTTATTAAGAAGAGACTAGAGAGTGCTAGACATGTTTTTGGGCGGAGAGGGCCTTTTATCAGTCATTAAAGTTGAAAAGCAATGATTAAAATACATCCATTCCGGGCTTTGAACCAGCTGCGCGGAGGACATCGCCGCATTCGGGCCGCCAGCTGTACCCACTGGGCTATCTATTCCTTGAAATATTTAACTGTTTTTATATTACTGATAATTGTCTTTTTGTTCACAACTTCTCCACATTTCGAAGTGTTTCCCGAGCCAGAACGACCTATCTTTCTTCCTGGCTTGCTCTATAATGATACTACAATTCAAATGCAATACCAACAACAACTCAACAGCAACAACGCAAACTACGACAACAACCCACACATTGCACATTGTTTAGAGCGGTCATAAAGTGTTGAAGCACAAGTTTGAAACTGTTTCAACCTGTCACCTGTCGAGACGGGGCAGTGCATTGAATCGCGTGACTGGACCGCGAACCAGTCAAGTGATTCATTCAGGAAATGAAGCAGTTGCTGCTTCGGACGTCACATGTCACGTGATTTGAAGCAAGCTTCGAAAGCACTGCTTCTATGGAATAGGAAGCCCAGGGTTGAAGCTCCGTTCGAAGCTTCAGTGTCAAACTGCCATCACTAGTGAGATCCCTGTGGTTAGTGACGGTGTGCACATGTTCGGCAGAATTGAGGCTGTGAATCTTTGTGTCATATGTTTATGAGGTAATAAATGCCCACACCGGGTTGTATTTTGGACATTCTGCCTCTGTCTCCTTACTTGGTCGGGCCGCTCAATTGTCAGCTTCACAGTATTTTTTCAAAATTCAGAAAATGATAAACACAAACAGAGGAAGTTCAGTCAGTGAACTGACCTGAGAGCCTCGAGTCTGCAGTTTGGACTCTTTAGTCCAGAACTCAGCAGCTCCACTCCTGAATCCTTCAGATCGTTGAAACTCAGGTCCAGATCTCTCAGATGGGAGGGGTCAGACTTTAGAGCTGAGGCCACGACTTCATAGTGAGTCTCTGAGAGTTCACACTGAGCAAGTCTATAATAACACATATATTACAACATGTGTTAAAAAAGAGGAAACATAATGACCTCAAGCATTTGATGAAAACATTTTTTGACATATGTTCTGATTGAGATTTGCTGTTAGTCCATTTTATATATAATAATATGATAATAGAGTGTAATGTGTTGTCAGTGTGATCTGATCACAGGTCTGTGCTCCTGCTGTCACTGACTGTTACCAAGGAAACAGAAATTAAATTAATCACTTGACAATATTAGAGATGTACATATTTAAATGTTGATTAATATTTAGATGTGAATGATGGATGTTTTGGCTTCTCTGAGCATCTGGAAATGTATTGTGCACACAAACACAGTTAACAAACCAATAAAGTTTCAATATTCTAAACTGAATACCATCAGATGTTCTCACTATAAGAGTATTAAGACATAACTCTGGTATTGGTGGGATATGATATAGATCTTATTTTAAACTCTAAAACATTGTGATAACAACGTGTGTGTTTAATGATAAAGAAACTACTAGAAAGTAATAATAACTGCTAACTGTAAGTCCTGCTGTGTGGTGTGATCACATGCTGAGAAAGCTCTAAAGTCCTTCATGTGTTTGACATGTCGCCTCCATCACTCAATATGAAGAGAGAAACGCTTCAGTTTAACTATTATTATAAATAAATAGAAGAACAGTGTTGGTTTATTTTGCTCTCAGTATTTAAACAGCAGAAATGTTATAGTGTTTATTTTAATAATTAAACTTCTGATCCACATTAGTTTATAAAGTTAATCACATCTGGACTTACTTGAACTTCCTGCAGTTCCTCACAGCTGGAATCAGTCTCCGTTTCCCCTCATCTGATGTGTTGTACTTCTCCAGGTCCAACTCATCCAGAACCTCCTCTGACATCTGCAGCATGTAGGCCAGAGCAGAGCAGTGGATCTCAGAGAGTTCCATCTCTGATCTGTTCCCTGACTTCAGGAACTCTGTGATCTCCTGATGTACTGAGAGGTCCTTCATCTCTGTCAGACAGTGGAAGATGTTGATCATCCTGTCAGGAGAGATTTTATCACTGCTCATCTCCTTCAGGTTGCTGATGGCTCTCTGGATGATGTCTGGACTGTTGTCTGTGCGACCCAGCAGGCCTCCTAACAGTCTCTGGTTGGACTCCAGAGAGAGGCCGTGGAGAAAGCGGACAAACAGGTCCAGGTGGCCATTTTTACTTCTGAGGGATTTCTCCATGGCTCCCTTTAGGAAGACATCCAGGGATGGGTAATCATGATATCTGTTATACCTGTTCTCATAGGGCTTCAGTACCGCTGTGTCTCTGTTGGTGTTACAGTGCAGCATGTAGACTGCAGCCAGAAACTCCTGAATGCTCAGATGAACAAAGCAGTAGACTGTTTTCTGGAAGATCACACTCTCTCTTTTGAAGATCTCTGTACAAACTCCTGAGTGCACCAAGGCCTCGGTGACATCAAGGCCACAGCGCTGCAGGTCTTCTTGGTAGAACATGATGTCTCCTTTCTCCAGATGTTCGAACGCCAGCCTCCCCAGCTTCAGAAGAAGCTCCCTGTCAGCCTCTGTCAGCTGCTGTGGACTCGTTTCATGTCCCTCTTCATACTTCTGCTTCTTCCTCTTGGTCTGGACCAGCAGGAAGTGTGAGTACATGTCAGTGAGGGTCTGGGGAAGCTCTCCTCTCTGGTCTGTAGTCAACATGTGGTCCAGAACTGCAGCAGTGATCCAGCAGAAGACTGGGATCATACACATGATGTGGAGGCTCCTGGAGCTCTTGATGTGAGAGATGATTCTGCTGGACAGGTCTTCATCACTCGATCTCCTCCTGAAGTACTCCTCCTTCTGGGCGTCAGTGAACCCTCGTACTTCTGTCACCCTGTCCACACACTCAGGAGGGATCTGATTGGCCGCTGCAGGTCTGGAAGTTATCCAGACGAGAGCCGAGGGAAGCAGCTTCCCCCTGATGAGATTTGTCAGCAGCACGTTGACTGAGGACTTCTGAGAGACATCAGACACAATCTCACTGTTTCTGAAGTCCAGAGAAAGTCTGCTTTCATCCAGGCCGTCAAAGATGAGCAGCACTTTGCAGACAGCCAGCTGCTCGGCTGTGACCTTCTGTAAGGTTGGGTGGAAAACATGGAGCAGCCTGAGAAGACTGTACTGCTCAGCTTTGATCAGGTTCAGCTCCCTGAAGGAGAGCGGGATCACCAGACTGACATCTTGGTTTCCCAAACCCTCGGCCCAGTCCAGAGTGAACTTCTGCACTGAGAAGGTTTTTCCAACTCCAGCCACTCCATTGGTCAGCACCGCTCTGATGGGAGTCTGTTGGTCCGGTAAGGCTTTAAAGATGTCCTGGCACTTGATTGGAGTGTCATGGAGGGGCTTCTTCGTGGAAGCTGTCTCCAGCTGCCTCACCTCATGTTGGGTATTAACCTCTTCACGCTGGCCTTGTGTGATGTAGAGCTCAGTGAAGATGCTGTTGAGGAGGGTTTCACTTTGATCAGTTCCTTCAGTCACACGTTCACATCTCCTCCTCAGACTGAGCCTATGTTCATCTAAAACCTCCTGCAGACCACATTCTGCTGGAAGAGAAGGGAACAGGAGAGAATCAGAAAATGCTTTTGAGAATATAACAATAAAACTAGTGGTGCACAATCGGTCCGATATTAGGAATTATGACGTCATCCCGATAAATGTATTAGTAGCCCCGATAATATACAATATATTTTTTGGGTAAAAAAAAAGAAAAGATCCTGCGGTGTGGGTGGATTGGGATGAGGGGCGCTTGTTTTTCACTCGGCTCCTCCCGTTTTGCCAGTAGTGTGGTTTAGGAAGAGGGGAGTTTTTCACAAATCCAGCGCTCCCTAACTTGTGCCTGGCTGTGACGTAAATGGCGTGCGGCCGTGAAGCCAGGACAGTAAACAAACATGTCGTCGGTAGTATGGGACTATTTCAAAGTTTCAGAGTTAGATAGTTCGCTTGCTATTTGTATTAACAAATGCAGAAGTTCCACGAGGAGGGAAGAAGGCAACGAGCTATAATACTTCCAACCTGATCAGTCACCTGAAACATCGCCATGGCTACGATGGTGTGTTAAAAGCGTACGAAGACGCTTGCGCTGCTAAACTAGCGGCGAATCCAAAGCCAGCTGCAAAGGCATCGGGGCTTTTACCTATCGACGAGGCTTTTGAAAAAGTTTGCCAGATTTGTTTGGGGAAATAAATATGGTCACTTTGAAGAGTCAAAACTGTTCTTGGCTTTGTTTTGTTCATAGTAGTAATGCTCATGTCATTTGCTCACTACTAGTCTCTTTTTTACCACCAGGTGTGCAACAACTACAGGTACATTTAATATATATTATATTATTATCGGTTATCGGTATCGGTCTTGAGAAGCAGGAAGTTATCAGTATCGGTTTCAAAAAACCGATATCGTGCATCCCTAAATAAAACCTATAAAAACAGACTGAGTTTAAATGTTTTATAAACATTTTAATGTCTATGTTCTTCAACAGAACCTAATAAAAAAAACAAATGAACCAGGAAGAGGAATAAGACGCTGCATGAGTTCGGCCTCTTACCTCGTACAGAGCTGCTCTGACTGGCTGTCTGCAGGCCAGCTCTGGTTCTGGATCTTTCTCCACACTGGGGACAGGAGGGGTCTCCTGATGGAGGGCGCTGCTCCCAGTATGAGGTGATGCACTGTCTGCAGAACCAGTGTCCACAGCTGGTAGAGACTGGATCCTTCAGGACGTCCTGACACAGAGCACAGCCGGACAGCTGCTCCTCCACAGGAACACCACTCTTCCTCTTCTCTCTGTGGAGAGGAACACATCCTTTATAGCACTTTGCTTCAGATGGGCTGATTCTCCCCAAAGGTACAACAAGGGGGAACATTCTAGTTTGATCTTTAAAAAAAGGTCTATATAATATATACCCTTGTGATCAGGAAGATAGCTTACAATTCACATAATCATAAAACCAGAGAGCATCCTGTCTGGATTCATGACCCAGAGGAGCAACTGTTCCCTGTATCTACACACACAGCTGTATTAACCTGGTACACTATAAACCCAACTTGCATAGAATCTGCTGTGAATTAAAAGAAATAAACCAACCCAGTCTCACGGCATTTCGTGTTATAGTCACGACATTTAATCTATTGTTTCGTGTTCACCAGCACGATTTCCCCCTTATTTTCGTGTCACACAGAGCGATTTTAAAAGCAATGTATTTCTATTGGTAGTATGTTTCGTGCCTGCAGCACGTCTTTTTGTCCATTCGGGTCTTGCAAGACCGGAAGCTGTGTGGTTCATAAAAACATGTTCTTACTCAATATCAAGCCACGATTATTGTTTTTATTTTAAATCGTATAATGTCGGACTTTTTTTGTCGTCTGTGAGGAAAAGAAATGGGCCTCAGAATACTGAAATCTGTATTTTTTTTTAAATCTTTTTTTCCTTCTAATTTGTTATTCTTTTCTAAATAACACACTGTTATTTACTCAACAATAGCACACAATTATCCTTGTTTTTATTTATTTGTTTAATTCCATAATCTCTGTCTTTTTTGGCGTCCGTCAGGAACTGAATTTCAAAATAAAAAGAACCGGAAACAGATGTAGGCCTATAAGGGAAATTTCGAGCATCATTGCGATACACAGGGCCCTTCGCACTTCGGTTAAATGGATTCCTTGCGTCCCTCACTTGCGTCATTTCTTTGTGACTAGTCCCTCCCACCAGGGAAGCATGGAGAGACGCAAGGAAACCACGAGAAGCAGGGAAATGAGTTTTAAGAGCAATGGGACGTCCTTTCCTCCGGAGCGTCACGTGAAGCGACGTCCGTTTGTGATGACGCTGCACAGCTGATCGTCTGACAGCAGCTCTGTCCCCGTTATTTCCACACACACCCCCGCCTCTGTTAGTTCACATTTACTGACACAAACATTTGTATCATCTGTTGTAGACCCAAATACATTAAATTAAATAAGAACTAATTCTCAAAAAAGATAAACGCCATTCTTAAAATGTATAAACGAAAAATGCGATCATGAAAATGTTTCCAATAAATGACGAAAATTATTTTTGACAACGTTGTTGTTCAGATATATCACATATTTGTAACTAAATGATACATTAATTGAAACAAAACACGGTATAAACTGAGGAGTGAGTCTCGTGAGGTTCATGTATTTTCTTCACTCCGCTGGGAAACTGCTCTCATGTCAAGAAGTATCAGATCAGTGCATGCGCTGCATCGTCCAATCAGTGAGCGATACACAGTAAGGGGGCGGGGCGAGTGTCTGAGGATATTCATCGGTGGTTCCTCGGTTATAGCTCCTCCATTATCGCTCCTTGGTCCTCCGGCAAAAATAAGGCCATTGGGACGTTACTCAAGATGGCACAGACAAATCAACTTCCGGTGAGACCGAGGAGCGAGGAAATCAAAAATAAGAGAAGTGAGAAGGGCCCTAAGAACTGGATACAGCGTGGGAGGCGGGGCCTCATTCATTCCTATGAGAGTTGCTCATTAGCGCATGATGATAAAATGGCCCAACTTTTGATAGAGCGAAACATCACAGATTACCCAGCATGCCTGAGAAGTACCCGTATGTGCGCTCATAGCGCATGCGCAACTTTAACCAAAATGCTCGTTCACATCAAGCACGTCAATTTGTGTATACACGTAACAGCACCGCACGTTGATGACAGCATGGTAATGATTTGTTATTATGATGGATTTGATATTAACGAGGCGGCAGTTAGCAGCTAGCGGCTAGCTAGTCATTATGCTAATGTAACATCAATCGTTATGTACTTATATTACGCTGTAACAGGATCTAGTGATATCGAAGCAACAGAGCTTCATTTCACTGTAAAAAAACGGTCAAAGTACTGGTAGCAGCGGCTGCCAAACAAAAACCCTTAAATTAAAGTAAAATACTTTAACTGAAATAAAGTGAATAAGCCATTTATTTATGGGAATTGCCCTTAAACATTTTACAGGAAAACACTGTAATTTTACAGATTTATCCTCTCTTTTTACAGTCAATAACCTTTAATAAAAGTACAGCACTAAAACTTCTACGGGCAAAAAACCCGTAAAAAAACGGTCAAATGACTGGCAGCAGCGGCTGCCAAACAAAAACCATAAAATTAAAGTAAAAATACATTAACTGAAATAAAGTGCAAAAGGAATTAGTATACAGAAATTGTCCTTAAAGATTTTAGAGGAAACTTTCCTCTCTTTTCAAAATCCATTATCTTAAAATGTTACATTAAAATACCTTAAATAAAGTTCTGATGAGAAAAACAGTTTACATTTGTTTTATTAGGGGGGGGGGGCCTTGTTGAGGTGGCGAGAGGTTTTGGTCCTGATGGAGAGAGGTTCTGGTCCTGATGAAGAGAGGTGTTGATCCTGATGGAGAGAGGTTCTGGTCCTGATGGATAGAGGTGTTGATCCTGATGTGGAGAGGTTTTGGTCCTGATGGAGAGAGGTGTTGGTCCTGATGGAGAGAGGTTTTGGTCCTGATGGAGAGAGGTTCTGGTCCTGATGGAGAGATGTTCTGGTCCTGATGGAGAGAGGTTCTGCTCCTGATGGAGAGTGGTGTTGGTCCTGATGGAGAGAGGTTCTGGTCCTGATGGAGAGAGGTGTTGGTCCTGATGGAGAGAGGTTCTGGTCCTGATGGAGAGAGGTGTTGATCCTGATGGAGAGAGGTGTTGGTCCTGATGGAGAGAGGTTCTGGTCCTGATGGAGAGAGGTTCTGGTCCTGATGGAGAGAGGTGTTGGTCCTGATGGAGAGAGGTTTTGGTCCTGATGGAGAGAGGTTCTGGTCCTGATGGAGAGAGGTTCTGGTCCTGATGGAGAGAGGTGTTGGTCCTGATGGAGAGAGGTTTTGGTCCTGATGGAGAGAGGTTCTGGTCCTGATGGAGAGATGTGTTGGTCCTGATGGAGAGAGGTGTTGGTCCTGATGGAGAGAGGTTTTGGTCCTTATGGAGAGATGTGTTGGTCCTGATGGAGAGAGGTTCTGGTCCTGATGGATTGTGTTGAAGGCAGAGCTGAAGTCCACAAACAGGATCCTGGCGTAGGTTCCTGCTGTGTCCAGGTGCTGGAGGAGGAAGTGAAGTGGTAACTATTAGTAAACCATAATGATGGATGTTATTATCAGCAGCTGCCAATAGATCCCCTACATCTTGTATGATGGACCTTTGAAGCACAAGCGCACGCACGCACTATTGTGGGAACAATCAAACGCACCCTCCCTGGCTGCAGGCTGATAACACAATTGGGATCGTGGTGAAATTCTCTCTGCAGACCCATTCTCACAGCGTTTATCAACCTTTTTCTTACTCAATATCAAGCCACACTTATTGTTTTTACTTCGGCTGTGACTTTGTGTGTGCTCAGGGTGAGTTTGGCTGTGTTTCGCTGTGTATCGCTAAACAAGGAAATCAGACCTCCACGGAGCTTAGCGCGATTCACAACGTCCCGACTGGTCCCGACCAATCGGAGCACACTGGGCTCACAGGGAGGAGGGGGCAAGAGCTGCAACGAGCCGTTTAGTGGAGAGAGTGAATACTGCTGAATACACATACTTTACAGAGATGCTGTATGCGAAACCAATGTGAGTTTGGAAAATTGCACAGTATAAATCTATTCTAGTAGACCACAACAATGGAATTATGATCAGTGGAAATGGCCATGACATGTGACCTTTAAAATGGTACATATCGCTGAATCTATATTTTCATCTTCAGGTGATGACATATGCATAATGTCCCTGTACAATAAGATTCGAGCATTTTGTAATCCAGTGAGGAAATTCAAGACCAGTAAATATTGATTGATTAAACAACACTATATAAAATGTTAGTGTTTTCTTCAAACTCAGACTCTCTGCTGCGGCTGTACCTCAAAGACAAAACAATTGTCTGATTATCTTTGTTGAACAAGGTCTGATTGTCCTGTACTTGTACAATGTACTTTACTAAACCACATTCAATATTATGTTAGACACAAGTTAGTTATTACTCACATATCAAAACTTTTCATCTGCAAGATGGAAGAATAGCTGGGTGCTGCCTGGAGAGACTGATGAGGGACACAGGCTGGCTTCAGCAGCTTTCCACACAAAGCCATCACATCTTCTCTTCCATAGTCCTCACTGTCCATTGGTGCTCTGTCAAAAGAGTGAACATCACAGCTGTCATGGTAACCCTTTGTTACACAACATACAACCAACATGTGTCAAAAGTGACCCGAATTAGTTTTAATTGTAAATATCTTTGCAATACATTACTTGAACCATTCAGGATTCCAGGTATTCCTCAATTAACATGTTTTGGATCAACACCAATTCTAATTTTTATTTTTCCTTTCTTACTTTTTGAATAAAAATCATGTTTGTATCACTACACTTCTAAGGGACAACATGGGTCAAACATTACCTGTATTCTTTTGCTAGTGTTTCTTTACTATACATTTTCAAAAATAATTAATTTTAGCAGTGATTTGGACCAAGCATGTATGATGTAGTAATACAAAAAGTATTTTAGTTCACAGTGTGACATTAGTTAGTCATGTTAGCGTGTAATATATAGAGCATAGCTAACTAGCAAGTTAGCCGAATGTTAGTGGTTATCTTTTTATGCTATGCTAGCTGTTGGCTACTGAACATTAACAAACTAGATTCCGCTGTAAGAAAGCTGTGAAACTTTACATTAAACTTGGCGACAACACTGTGACACCCCGCTGCATGTTTATGTGTAATTCTCCCGTGTTGGAGACGAGAGGGTGGGGGGGCAGCACGGCAATAAGCTGTGAACTAACGTTAGCAGCCGCATGTTAAGCCAGGTTTCCCGGGCGCAACATCTTGCAAGAAATAGCATCTCAGGGCTTCTTAACATTTAACAACCTATTAATGATGCATACCAACTTAACTGGAAGAAACTCAGCTAACTAGAAGAAGAAACCTAACCTTAAATAAAACATTCACAAACTAAGGATTATCTAAATACATGTTTAACTCCATTACAGTTGCAGGACTCACCAGATCTCAAGTCTTCTGTTCTTTGTTGACGTCCCGATGCTCCTATTTAACGTGTAGATGTAAAACAATCCCGATATTAATCCATAAACTCCTGTAGCAGACATACAGACAGCTGTAGCTCGAGCAGGAGGAAACCCGCTCAAACTGACTTGGATGTTTCAAATGTGAACGACAGGCGCGGACAGTTCTCATTGGCAGGTTTCTTCAATTACGTTTATATTAACCAATCAGGAGTGTTGTGGACTCATTCCAAACATGCCTGACTTGTCTGCCGTGTTTTGGCTGAATTCTATTTCAAGTGCCGTAACTCTGGCTGTCGGCCAGAATCCGAAAACCATACATTATACTGTAAAACTAAGGTTTATTACTGTAAATTGACCAATGGGGAAAAAAAACAGCAACATAAATAAAACAAGGATAACTGTGACTTGTTGAGTAAATAACAGTGTGTGTTTGAAACCTTGGTCCTCTCTGCAGAGATTTCTCCACTTTCTATGATTTTAATTTGTTTTAGGCAAGGCAAGTTTATTTATATAGCACCTTTCAGCACCAGGCAATTCAAGGTGCTTTACAAAAATGAAAGACATTCAGATAAAGGCATTTAAAAACAGTAAAAGATAATAAAAGAAACATTAAAAGAAAAACAAAAAATGAAAGACATTAAGAAAATGGCATTTAAAATCAGTCATTAAAAAGAAAAGCTAATAAAATAAACATTAAAAGATAAAAGTTACAGTGCAGTCTAAGATATGAATAGTTCAATTATTTCGGTTCTTGATTTCTTATTTATTCACAGAACCTCCCTTTGGAAATTTAGACGGATTGTTTTCACCATGTTATGCTCACATGACATCCACAATCGGACCCTCAGGAGGGTGTACTAGCCCCCTACTCTGCTTTGCGTTCCATAACAAAGTCTTTAAGTGTTACCTGAACACCCCGTGTTACCAAAACACTATTTTTCACCCGTCGGTGATGTGATACTTGTTCCTCAGTACAAATCACCCAAAGACTGATCGTAAACCCTGGCTACGATGGATATCCCAAATATCCTACTTTCGAGCAGTCCCTCTCATAAATGTCATGGAGTTTCAGACGGTTTTCACCATGTTATGCTCACATGACATCCACAATCGGACCCTCAGGAGGGTGTACTAGCCCCCTACTCTGCTTTGCGTTCCATAACAAAGTCTTTAAGTGTTACCTGAACACTATTTTTCACCCGTCGGTGCTGTGATACTTGTTCCTCAGTACAACTCACCTAAAAACTGATCGTAAACCCTGGCTACGATGGATATCCCAAATATCTTACTTTCGAGCAGTCCCTCTCATAAATGTAATGGAGAAATTAATTAAGTTTACATTTAAAACATTAAAAGAAAAAATACATGGATAAAAGTTACAGTGCAGTCTAAGATATGAATAGTTCAATTAAAAGCAGCGACAAAAAGAAAAGTCTTCAGCCTGGATTTAAAAGTAGTCAGAGTTGCAGCGGACCTGCAGGTTTCTGGGAGTTTGTTCCAGATATTTGGAGCATAATAACTGAACACTGCTTTACCATGTTTAGTTCTGACTCTGGGGACAGAAAGCTGACCAGTCCCTGAAGACCTGAGAGATCTGGATGGTTCATAATTTAGCAGGAGGTCAGAAATGTAATTTGGGCCTAAACCATTCAGTGCTTTATAAACCAGCAGCAGTATTTTGAAATCTATTCTTTGACACACAGGAAGCCAGTGTAAAGACTTCAGAACAGGAGTGATGTGATCCACTTTCTTAGTGTTAGTGAGGACTCGAGCAGCGGCGTTCTGAATCAGCTGCAGCTTCCTAATAGATTTTTTAGTGAGACCTGTGAAGACACCATTGCAGTAGTCGAGTCTACTGAAGATAAAAGCATGGACAAGTTTTTCCAAATCCTGCTGTGACATTAGTCTTTTAATCCTAGATATATTTTGTATTTTGTAGGATAGTAGGCTGATTTAGTAACTGTTTTAATGTGACTGTTGAAACTCAGGTCAGAGTCCATGACTACACCTAGATTTCTGGCTTTATCTGTTGGTTTGAACATTGCAGACAGAAGCTCAGCGCTCACTTTTATACGTTCTGACTTTGCTCCAAAAACCATTACCTCAGGTTTATCTTTGTTTAATTGGAGAAAGTTCTGACACATCCAGTCATTGATTTGTTCAATGCACTTACTCAGTGTTTGAATTGGAGCATAGTGTCCTGGTTAAATTGTTACGTAGATTTGTGTGTCATCTGCATAGCTATGGTAACTTATTTTGTTGTTTTTCATTATCTGAGCCAGTGGTAGCATGTAGATGTTAAAGAGAAGAGGCCCCAAGATGGAGCCTTGAGGAACCCCACATGTCATATTTGTCAACTCAGATGTGTATTTACCTATAGAAACAAAGTTGTTTCTGTCCTTTAAGTAGGATTCAAACCAATTTAGAACTGTTTCCGAAAGTCCCACCCAGTTTTCCAGTCGGTCTAGTATTATGCTGTGGTCAACAGTGTCAAACGCAGCACTGAGATCTAATAATACTAACACTGAAGTTCTGCCACTGTCTGTGTTTAAGTGGATGTCATTAAAGACCTTTACAAGAGCAGTCTCAGTGCTGTGGTTTTAATGATATTGTCAACTGTAGATGTTTACAATATAGTAAGTTACGAATTTCATGAAAACATATTTATTTACTTTTGTTTCAACATTGGATATTTTGTGTTTGTGGTGGATTCAATCGAATATTGAGAAAATTATTTATGTAAAAAAATGTTACTTACATTTTACGTTTTTTTTATTTTACGCTTTTTTTACAGTTTTATGTTTACCTTAAAATTCCAAAGAAAATCTTAAAGTCTTATAATAGTAATACACTTTTATATTACGAGTTACATATTTAATTACAGATAACAACATTTTATTTTACGTACATCTGCATTTTCTGAAAGTGCAAAAATACTGTAAATATTATATAGTAAATGTACTGTAAAAAAAAAAGGAAATAAACGTTATTTGTTGTTATTGTCAAAATAATTAAAATAATGTTTTGGGTTGTTAATTTATAGTTAATATCTGTCATTTTACAGGATTTTGCAAATTATTTAAAAAAATATGATAATTACTATAAAAATGTACAGTTATTTCCTGTAAAATTACGATCTTTTTTTACAGTATAATAATATATACTTATAAGTAATATTAACTTTATTGAATACAACATTTACGGTACAAGATTTAATCATACAGCCCATGTAGTATGATAATGAATTACAGCAAACATGTGCAATATATCCATTATTACAGCTCCGTGGGGTGGCAGTAAGACGATATGGGTCCGTTCTTATTGTGCATCCATGGGTAAAGATAAATGCAACTCACATTGGTTTCCAGGCCCGGAAACACTTTTTCCCATTGACTTACATGGGGAAAGAGTGGTCTGTAAATCGTTGGATAATTTTTTTTAGAAGTGCTTCAACATAGTTAACATTGCAGGAAAGCAATATATGTTAAGGACTAACTTTTATAATAAATACATTTGTATTTATTTTTAAGATATTTTCATAGTTCATACAATCATACATATTGGGATCATTGGTATTAATGTGGACCTGAGGAAGAGGGTGACGAGCATAAGTTTCACTTTCCTTTTTTATTTAAATTCCATCTTTGGTCATGAAGAAAATGTGTCTCTGTTGTCCACGTTCATAAAGCAAAGCAGCAGCATCAGAGCACGGTGCAGAGTCTCTAGATGAGTCCCTCCTTCTTATTGAACATCCATGTTGTAGTCTGCTGTATAGAAAACTATAGTTTCCATAGTTTCCCCACAAGCAGCGGACGCACAAAATGACGTCCGCTGGCGCATCATAAACACGTCAGATAGTGAAAGTGCATTCGGATTCTTTAAAGTGTCGCAGTCTCTTCTCCTAAGTCCTTTTGAATTATCCTATCCACTATCCCTTAACCCCGTGACGTTTCACTCAGAGGTCAAGGAATAGACGATAGGGTTAGAACTTAGGAGCTGATTTTTGGACTATTCGACTGCATCCATGGTACTGACACCGGGGGTCAGGTTATTCGCCTGCAAGAAAAGGCGCTAGCGCGGGACCGTAGCAGGATGTGACGCATATTTTAGTTGACCTAATTAAAACCGTTTGGTTTTTTATTTATGTGTCACAGTATCACCTCAAAATACAAGATACGAAACATTTTCAACCATGCAAGAAAATATAAATAGTCCTACAAATAATTTTATTTTATTTCCTTCTTATTTTTGTCTAAGCTCAAGGGAGCCAGAGCATGCGGCTCGAGGGCTGCGGGTTGCCGACCCCTGGCCTAGTGGTTAAAGCACGTTATTGAATTATTGTTTTTATGTTATATTTGATGAAAAAAATATTTAGAGTACATACTTTCATAGGAGGAAAGTAGAAGGTCAATGATAGAAATATAGAATATAAAAAATCAAGAAGATACTATAAGTGATCTCTACAATAAAACAGTTAAGTGCAGGATGTACAAAGATATTAATAGGAGGAGGTGCAAAAGAGAAAAACTAATTAACCTTTATTTAACCATTAAAGAATATTTTAGGTTAAGGTCTTCTTTTAAATAAGAAAAAAGCTTTGGGGGTATCTATCTACAGATAAATATTAAGCCTGACAAAGTACTTAATGTCTAATATATTGCTTTCCTGCAATGTTAACTATGTTGAAGCACTTATTTTAACTGATATTATGAATTATACTCTTATGTATGTAGATAGTATAATAGATGTGCAGAATATGACAGTTGTGATAAATGTCTTGTAATGCACTGTTGAGGAACCTCAGCTGCGACCCAAGTTTTTCATTCATTGCATAACTACACCGTAGTTGTGTATATGATATGTCAATAAACCTTAGAAAATCTTGAAATCTTGAAAGGGATGTGCAAAATAGCAATTATATTCAGTCTTTAATTAACTATTAGTAGAGAATAATGATTAATTAATATACATTATAGAGATCTGCAGATAAATGTTTAGTCTTCTCAAGCACCAACTATCAAATATCTCTCCTGATTGTTGGCACTTGACAATCACCTTCCCTGAACTTTACTCAGGTGTAACTAAAGTCTGATTTAAGGGTTGTTTATATTTCACATCATTAATCAGAATCTGCAAAGTAACTAAAATAAATGTAGTGGAGTAAAAATACCAGGTTAACCTCTGAATTGTAGTGGAATAGAATTACAAAGTATCAATGAGCTGTTATGTGGGTATATATTAATGCTGCGAATTATGGATACAAGCGATTTCCCCCCATTTATTAATTATATGTTTTACATTTGATAACACCAATGTCAATTCCAGTTTTAGATAGTCCGGCGTGGTTTCGTTCCATTTCAAACAGCTGTTTGACGCTCGGCATAACCTTGGCGCACTGCCACTCCAACATCCAATCACAGAGCTTGAAGATTAATCATGAGGACTGTAGTCCCAAACGATAGCTGGGGATTATGGGTAGTGTAGTGTCTTCGGCCATCCTAAACTCAGAAATGTTTTTCGGATTTCATATCGCATTAACACCAAATCCCAACGTGCATTGCAGCTAAAACATCCAATCAGCGAGCTTAAACCATAGCTGAGGATCTTGGGTAATCAGTTCAGTGGCTGTGTATCGCAATGATGCTCGAAATGTCCCTTATAGGCCTATGTCTGTTTCCGGCTATTTTGATTTTGAAATTCAGTCCCTAACGGACGCCAAAAAAGCACGAGATTATGGAATTAAACCAATAAATAAAAACAAGGATAATTGTGTGTTATTGGTGAGTAAATAACAGTGTGTTATTTAGAAAATAATAACAAATTAGAAGGAAAAAAATACAGATTTCAGTATTCTGAGGCTCTGAGCCACATTTCTTTTCCTCTCAGACGACAAAAAAAGTCCGACATTATACGATTTTAAATTAAAATAATAACTGTGGCTTGATATTGAGAAGGAACATGTTTTTATGAACCACACAGCTTCCGGTCTTCCACGACCCGAATGGACAAAAAGACGTGCTGCAGGCACGAAACATACTACCAACAACATACAACATACATTGCTTTTAAAATCGTTCTGTGTGACTCGAAAAAAAGGGGGAAATCGTGCTGGTGAACACGAATCAATAGATTAAATGTCTTGACTATAACACGAAATGCTGTGAGACTGGGTTGAATAAACATATGGAAAGGATGCCTAAATAACAACAGAATGATACTGATTTGTAAAAAGCCTGAGTTAATGCTTTGTCAGGTCTGTCTCCAACACAACGAGCATACATTTTTTATTTTATTTTCTGAAGAGACCGGTTTGATTAAAGCTAGGCTAACATTAGCTGCTCCATCAGCACTCAGAGTGACTTCATGAAGTCATAAGTACAGCAGTCACTATATTGTTAGCACCACAGACGGTCTCTGGTTCAAACAGGAACATGAATAACCCTGATCAGAGGCTCTCCTCTCTGATCCCCTCAGACCGTCAGAGACCACAGGAGCACAATCTCAACACTGACAGCTTTTTGTAACGGAGCGTAACAAACTTTACACTCAAGTTGAAATGTGTCACGCTGCACGAATACGCAGGTGACATTAATTTAACATCTGCACTTCCTTCGTGTTGCCAGGCACGGATCTGGGTCTTTGCATTGACTCTACATGTGATTTCACTCAACTCTGTTTCACCTGCTAATCCACCAGCTCTCCAGGTTATCCCTGTTATTAATAACACCTTAAAAAGACATATCATAGATATTCCCAAGTACTTAAATAATGTTTTGGACAATATACATAGTTTTTAAATCAGAATTTATCAACATTGTTGCTATTTAAAACCACTTTATACACAGAGACAATGATAATATAATTGCCTCTTGAAATATCCTTAGATGATGTTAGCTTACTCTGCTGCGTGTTCCCTTTACAAACTGCTCCCATGATATCATTAAAGAACAGTTTAATTTACATAAAAACTGGATCCTCTTCAGGTCAGGTTACAGGAGAGACTCTTACTTTGTGTCTGAGGGTCCAGGTTCATCACTGAAGTCTGGAGGATGATCTTTAGACCGGTCACTCTTCAGAGACCACATGGAGACCGGAGACTCTGCTCTCTGTCTGTGGAAACAACACAAGTTCAAACATCATTAGTTTATTTAAAGAGCAGCTTCTGATCTGTGACTGTTCGCCTGATTACAGACTTTTAGAGTTGTTGAGTCGTGATTGTGGGTTTCTGTTGGTCAAATTCATTCGAGTGTGAAACGTTTTACATTATTTGCTTAATTTAACACAAAGTCCAACATGTAGAGTGTGAGGATGATTTCACTAGTAGATTATTTACTATCTCTGATGATGACAAGAAGCAAGAGATCAATTACACTTTGTTAATGTACTCTACTGGGTTTCATTAAACAGTTGAGATGATACCAAACAACTGAATCCTCTTCAGGTCAGTTCACAGTAGAAACTCTTACTTTGTGTCGGAGGGTCCGGGTTCATTACTGAAGTTAGGAGGACGACCCATGGACCAGTCACTCTTCAGAGACAGACAGCTGGAGACTTGAGATTTGTCCTCTTCCTCATCTTTGAAACCACTCATCTTCTCCAGTCTGAGAGATAAACACACACACACACACACACACACACACACACACACACACACACACACACACACACACACACACACACACACACACACACACACACACACACACACACACACAGTTAAAATACATGAAATCAGACAGGCCGTCACATGTTATACTCTGAAGAATCAGAAAACAGGAAATAATAAAAGTGTACAACACTTGCAGAAGTCTCATGGACTCTAGGACGCAGATTGTTAACCAATAAGTTATTTTCTGACATCCAGTTTGAGTAAATAATAAATGTGTGAAAAAGCAGATCCTGGTGTTAACACTCACCCTGTTGTTCTCCTCGTGTCGAGCTGTAAAATGGCGTCTGGCAGTCTGACAAGTCTGACTTCATACTTTCACTTTCAACTACCCTCACCTGTCTGCAGCTCCTCCTCTGATTCATAACCAGCCTCACCAGCTGAAGCAGTTCACACGCAGGGACTTTGTTCAGTGAGATAGAAAAAGACATGCAGCTAAAAACAAGCTCAACAAAGTTATCAAAAGGACACAACATCCACACATCAGCCTCCATAGGATATAATTCAATCTGCTTTATATAACAAACAATGAACAGCACCTTAAATAAAAACACAAAGCTAAATTTAACTAATTTATAAGATGTGCCAAAATCAGGGCTGAAATAGAGGTTAACCGCCATTCAGTATCCCCTTTGGATCGTTTTATTTCATACAGTTCCATTCTGATTGAGACAGGGAAATAATCTAAACCTCACGCGTGGCGTTTCACTGTCAAGGGGGGGCGATATAGCGTGTATGTAATTACATTGCAAATACTGACTTGAGCCCCACCGTAGATAAGATTACCCAACACAAATACTCTGGCGCCGCCACTGTGTATTGGAGGCGCTGAAGGAGGATGTTATGGCCGACAGTGTCGAATGCTGCAGTTAGATCCAGGAGGATGAGGAGAGAGGGGGAACCAGGTTCAGCCGCCATCAGCAGGTCGTTTGTGACCCTGGCCAGAGCTGTTTCAGTGCTGTGGGCGGAACGGAAACCGGACTGGAATTTCTCAAAGAGGCCGTTTAGTTGGAGATGGTCCTGAAGCTGGGCGGCAACTACATGTCTAACTGTCTACCAGCAGGTCATGCGCTCACTGGCTGTGGCACAACAAGTGGTTTGTACAGAACAGGAAAGACAACAGCATTCACCAAACTCAAGACCCATCTCAGCGAGCTCAAAGATCAGGCCCATTGTGGACTCTGCCAGTTTGGAAGAGTCTTTGCCAGTCGCAAGAGAATTTGCGCTTCTGCTATATTGTTAAAAGGAAATTGGTCTGATGTGCACACACTTGGATGAACTGAGGTTCATAATTGCATCAACAACAGATGCAGCCTCGGAAAATCTGCCGCCTACAGAGGATGCATTTCAACAACATGTATAGAGCAATGATTCAGACAGCGATATGGTGCCCAAACCCAAACCCTTGTTATGGAGTCCTGTTGGCAAGGGGTGGATTGTCAGAGATGGGGCCATTCAACCAGTGCTATTTACAAAACCCCCAGCACCTACAGAAGTCAGAGACATTACTCACGTGTATTGCAAAGATGCAAAGTGTGGAGAGAGTGGCCTCTCCCTGTACGGAGTTCTGCACCTGCTGTGCAGAATGTCAACATGTGTCCCCTAACGTTTCTGAGGAACCTGACATTTTACATTATATTCTAGTATCTATATACTTGACCTCTCACAGAATTATATGATGATTAGTATACTGTACTTTGAATTACGGTTCCAGTTTCAATAACACCTGTACTATTTACTGTACACCTATGTTTTAGAGGCTTGCAATTTAGAACTAATACACTTTATTTTATTGGGTTACTCTTATTCTGACTATTTGGTGATGTAGTTCAGCCACCTGGTATTTCCCTCTCCAAATATGATGACCATCAGAGTGAGCATTCTTAACTTATAGCTATTGTGCCACTTCTCCCTATTGTGCCACTTCTCCCTATGCCTATGTCTAAAGAAATCTCATTTGCAATAGAACTGTACCAGATATTTCCATACAACTACTGGTTAGTGTTCAATAGCACCCGAGACAATTCAGTAATGGTATCTTTATAGGGATACTGTTTTTCTGATAAATGAGAGCAAAGGGATTGAGTCCTATGTTCCTATCACCAAAAGTACAATTTCCGTCTAAACTAAAGCTAAGTTTACAGGACTATAATTCAGTATTTCTTTAGATAAATATTTGTCTGACTATTTGGTGATGTGGGACAGCCACCTGGTTCATTCCTCAGCACATCTGAAGAGGAAAAGAGTGGTCATTCTCAAGTTATGGGCTTTTTTGTCACCTTTCCCATTCGGCTGGTCTAATTTGGCTCTTTTCAGGGATTGGGGTAGTTCTAAAGAACAACCAAACAAAAAATGTTTCCCCCCGAAATAAAATTTGACAACAATCAATGTCATTAATGGGAGACCCCAAAGAAAAGAAAAATCATTGTTGTCATTTGTTCTACCTCGGGTAGGGGTATCTCAAAATCTGAGGGCCCTTCCTGACTATAGGTCAAATCCACCCAGATGACCCCAGAAGTGGGTTTCTTTGCTAAATCTCTCTAAAAAGGTCGAATTTCACTTGCTTTGCATCAATCTTGATACAGGGTACTTATTGTAGTTTGGATTCCTAAAGCTTTAGTCTACCATCCCATCGTTCAAGGGTGGTTTTCACTATAAGTATTTTTTTGGACGGACACAATAATTTCAATTTTTTTACTGTGTGTTCAATCTGAATTTACTTTAAAATAAAAACATCTATATTGATTCTGACACTTCTACATCCAACTCACAGGTGTAACCTTGCTTTGAGAAAAATGATTATTAATGTAACCCTTTTAGAAGAGAAGATGTGGTCATTTGTTCTGGGAATGTCCTTTTGAGCCTGAGACCTGAAAAACAGGCTCGGGGCTTAACAGGTTAACAGTAGAGAATACGATAAATAAAGCAAATCAATTGATTTAAAGTGCAGGGAGGCTCCGCACCAGACACCGGTGCATTCCTACATCCCCACAATGGTGACATTGATGGTTTGAAGTCGTTTCTGCGGGAAAAGAGTGCTAAAAGTCTGAGAAAACTCTGATTGTTTCAGAGACCCAAAGTAATGATACAATAAACCATTTACATATAAAAGTATTGATTACAATTCATTTATATGGGGAAAAGTGCAGATGAGATATGTTTGGTATTTTGGGCAAAACACTTCACCCAACGCAAAAAAGTATTTAGTCTTTTCATTTAGGATGAAAATTACAGGTCTCTCTCATCTTTTTAAGTGGGAGAACTTACACAATTGGTGGCTGACTAAATACTTTTTTGCCCCAATGTATATATATATATGCCGTTAAAAACTGCAATATATATACCTGGCTGCTAAATCCTCAGAACTGTTACAGGGTGTGTATTTTGTAAATTGTATAACTTTTTATTTTAATATATTTTTTTATCATATCACTTTTTTTTACTTTAAATACTTTTTGCATGTAACATATGTAACATTAAGCTGTCAGTGGCTCTTTTCTGCTGTATCAACGTACATGTCCCCTCTGTGGGACTAATAAAGGTTTTCTGATTGTGATCTGATTCTGAACTACGATGCTCAACAGCCCGCTTAACGGAACTTTGACGCTGGTATCAGTTTGGTTTCCCACCAATCACGGGAGTGTCGTGTAGAGAAAGTGTTGAGTTATATTTCTCGCGCTACCTTACATCCATGAAGGCAACATGACAGAGGGAGGGCTGTCACTCAGGATGCTAAACTACTCTTTGGTAAGCCCCGCCCCCCCCCCCCCAAGCAACATCAGGGCCAAAAGTCTGAAAGTTAAAAAAACGGTGAAACCTGAAAAAACAAGATTTGAAACTGAAAAAATTATAGTTTTGAATCTGAAAATAGAAAATCTGCAACTGAAAAAAAGAAAGATTCAAAATATGTATAAAAGGAGTGAAGCTGTCTTTTTATGAAAAGCTTGCTCCGACTTCTTTCTCTTTTTTTTATCGAAAAAAGCGAACTATTCAGTCAGACAGCAATTTATTATAAAAGTAAAGCAAGTACAATTTCAAGCACTTTATCCAAAATCCAAGCACTTTTTAAACCTTGAAAACACCACATGAAATTTCAAGAATTTTCAAGGATTTCCAGCACCCGTATGAACCCTGGAGAGGACTCTTTAAAGTAGAGACACTACATACTGATATACACCTGAACATCAGCAGGAGAGGACTCTTTAACGTAGAGACACTACATAGGCCTACTGATATACACCTGAACATCAACAGGAGAGGACTCTTTAAAGTAGAGACACTACATACTGATATACACCTGAACATCAGCAGGAGAGGACTCTTTAAAGTAGAGACACTACATACTGATATACACCTGAACATCAGCAGGAGAGGACTCTTTAAAGTAGAGACACTACATACTGATATACACCTGAACATCAGCAGGAGAGGACTCTTTAAAGTAGAGACACTACATAGGCCTACTGATATACACCTGAACATCAACAGGAGAGGACTCTTTAAAGTAGAGACACTACATACTGATATACACCTGAACATCAGCAGGAGAGGACTCTTTAAAGTAGAGACACTACATACTGATATACACCTGAACATCAGCAGGAGAGGACTCTTTAAAGTAGAGACACTACATACTGATATACACCTGAACATCAGCAGGAGAGGACTCTTTAAAGTAGAGACACTACATACTGATATACACCTGAACATCAGCAGGAGAGAACTCTTTAAAGTAGAGACACTACATACTGATATACACCTGGACATCAGCAGGAGAGGACTCTTTAAAGTAGAGACACTACATACTAAAATACACCTGATCATCAGCAGGAGAGGACTCTTTAAAGTAGAGACACTACATACTGATATACACCTGAACATCAGCAGGAGAGGACTCTTTAAAGTAGAGACACTACATACTGATATACACCTGAACATCAGCAGGAGAGGACTCTTTAAAGTAGAGACACTACATACTGATATACACCTGAACATCAGCAGGAGAGGACTCTTTAAAGTAGAGACACTACATACTGATACACACCTGAACATCAGCAGGAGAGGACTCTTTAAAGTAGAGACACTACATACTGATATACACCTGAACATCAGCAGGAGAGGACTCTTTAAAGTAGAGACACTACACACTGATATACACCTGAACATCAGCAGGAGAGGACTCTTTAAAGTAGAGACACTACATACTGATATACACCTGAACATCAGCAGGAGAGGACTCTTTAAAGTAGAGACACTACATACTGATATACACCTGAACATCAGCAGGAGAGGACTCTTTAAAGTAGAGACTCTACATACTGATATACACCTGAACATCAGAGGAGAGGACTCTTTAAAGTAGAGACACTACATACAATTTATCGGGTTATTCACTTGGTCCATTAGTTCTGGAGAGAGTAAGACCTCTGTGGATAATCTGGGAAGAGCTGACTGCAATGCAGGTGAAAACTACAACCCCATGATCCCACCTTACCTCAAAACATCAACAAACCCGGTCCTTTCTTATTACATTCATTGAAAGACCCAGAGGTGCAAAAAATGACAAATATTTTGTTCAAAATCCACATTTATTTAATTCCTTTTGAAAGTTTAGCAAAGTGACTGTACAATAGTGTATGCCATTCACTTCAAAAGACATTTAAATTCTCCAGCCTTTTTACTCACTTCTGTCGTCTTGAAATTACACGTACAAAAAACCACAAATCTAAAATTGTATTTGTTTGATTAAAAATATATAAAAATCCTATTTTAACAAAGAGAAAGCATTTGTATGGGTATTGCTTTAGAAACCAAATCCAGATATGAATTCTCTTTTGTCGTGTACAGGGCATTTTAACAAATCCACATCAGTAGAAGCTGAATAGAAAAGCAGACAGTATATACATTAATGAATACTAACTTGATCAAACTAACAATAATGGAGACTGTACACCCTGACGAGTTGTAGAAATGACATTTTACCGTCTAGTCTTCCCCTTCCTCATCGTCCACTGCCGTGTAGATGACCTGATTTCTACGTTTAATTTTGGGAGTCGTGCTTTTACTGCCGGGCGTCTCGATCTCATCGCTGCTACGTTTGAGGACACGCATTGCTGACACATCTCCATCATCACCATCACCTTCGTCTTCATCACAGTGTTCCTCCCTGTCCGCTGCAGATTGAGAGTGACGCTCTGCCGGTGTCGAGTGTGAGGGAGGAGGTAAATCCATTATGTTGGAAAGAGAGGGTGAGGATTTGGGAAGGGGGAGAACCATTCGACTCGGGGTATTGACTCCCCCTACTGGAGGCTTATCTCCCTTTACAACCTCCTCTTCCTCACCCTTTTCTTCCCCCATTGCAACCTCTTTCTCCTCTCCCTCCTCTTCCTCCCACTCTTCCTCTATCGTGATTTCATCGGGGTTTATAGAACTCGACATTCCCGAAGTGTCGGTCGGATACTCGCTGAGTTCGTCCCCACTTCCTTCCTCATCGTCGTCTTCATCCCCCGCCTGCATCATCCTCCCCCCCTCCTCGTCTCCTCCCTGGCACACGTGTGCGTAGAGGTCGGTGAGGCCCAGCGTGGCGCAGAGCTCGGTGGTCTGAGGGTTGGTGCTGCAGCTGGGGGGGAGGTGGTTATTGGGCCTGTTGGGGTCGTACAGAGGCACCGTCTGGCTGAAGTTTTCGGGGATGGTGAGATCACCGCTGAGAGCCTCTATCACCTTCATCATCGCTGCTTCGGACGGTCTGAAGTCCCACCTGATGGGGCAAAAACAATCCATACAAGCACTTAAGGTGATAGCAAGTGAAATGGGTAAATTGCAGTTCATGTTGAAAATGGAGATTCTTATATTCTGGGTTCTGCATTGATTAAAAGGTAGGGTAGGTCATTTTGGAGAAACCAGCTTGAGTGCGTACACAGCCGGAGGAAATCTGCCACTTCCTCACAGAGCCCCTCCTCCAACACACACGAACGCGCACTTGACCAATGACGGCACCAGATAAGTGTGTGCCCAGATGGAAGGCTGACAGGCAGGTAGGCCGTCCAGTTACTTTAGCCGGCTCAGATGATTGGTCGTGCTTTTTACAGCCCCACGGCTTCCACAGATGATATTTTGTATGTATTTATTGTCAAAGCATTTCATATATTCATCGCTATCGGGATGTTAAGAGCATTCCATGGAATATAACAAAAAGTGTTTCTGAAGTGAAGGACCTACCCCACCAATCTAATCTATAAAACAAGCTTAGTATTGCTTCTAAAGCAATGTTTCTCAAACTTCTTCATACCAAGGACCACTTAACCAATAAAAAAACACTCGCGGACCACCTAACTCCACAAATATCCCAAAACACATCGTTTTTAACAAATCGCCTGAAAATGGTACAAACAGGTGGCAACATGTGTGATGAAGGTGTTTATCTGGGCTATATCATGCAATCAAAGTGAAACTTAAGCTCGCTCCATTGCGGAGATATTCCCGCGAGAGTGCGGAAAACTTAAATTAATTAATTTATTTCAAATGTGACATTTGACCAATATACTCACGGACCACTAGGGGGCGCTCACACTTTGAGAAGCACTGTTCTAAAGGATGTGTGTGATTCATTGATAATATGTTATTGTGTACAATTTATTCTTGAGATGTTAGCTTAAAACCTTTTTATATTTTTTCAAATAGAAAACTCCATAATCTGGGCTACTTACTCATCTTATGGTTGGTAAAGTGTATATCTTTTGCTTCATCAAGCGCCCAAAGTAAAACAACTCTGTGCAGGAAGTAGTCTGTATGTTCAAGCTGCTTAATTTTGCCAAGCCTTAAACATGTTAGGGTATGTATGAATACAGGTCCAGCTGGAGATATGGTACGTATATTTGCTCTGACTGTTTCCTCTGGGCTTCAGTCACACCTTTTACTAATCCTTTGGCAGATTTCTTCATGCAGTGTAACGTGTAACTCCCAAATGTCTATTCATTCAGAAAACTCCCTGTTGATTTCTGATAATGATAAAATACAACACTACTGGAAGGTGACTCTTTTAGGCTCATCACCAACAGTGTTATATGTTTACCTTTCATGCAGGCCGTTATTCTCTGGAGGGTTCCAGGGGTGAGGGGTGGTCCTCTGCAGACTGTTGGTGGACTTCAGGATAGCAAGCCACTCTGGATCGTACTCGAGACCCTCTGATGAACCCGGTCTCTCCTGAACATCCACAATCTGCAACACAAGTGCATACATCATTGTTTATAACCCCTTAAAGTTGAGAGGGAGCTTTGTATATTTTACAGGACGTTCTCTCACCTGTAGGAACTCCCGGTGGGGCAGACACTTATCCAGCGACAGGAACTTGGTCACACGGGGAGCAGCGTTAGCTTTAGGCTAAAGATAAGAGTATTCATTGAGTTAGTACAATATATTCATATATCAGATAATTATTACGTCAATAGCACCTTTCATGACATAAAATGCTTTACAAGAAAAACTAAATCGATAAATGCAGGTATTAAAAGCAGGAGACAAAAAGCGAACAAGAAAATAAATAAATGTATGTTCAATGCATTTAAAAGATATACAAAAAAATACATATATACTTGTGTTACTTTTGGATGTACAGACTTATTCAAATCACTATGTTAAAAGTATCAGTTCATCTAGCTGCAGTAAACCTGTGGGAGGTGGAATTAATTAAAAGGAAACATGTCCTGAGTCTTATTTAGGATGAGTTTGCCCTGAGCTTTAAGGCATACAAAAGTTTCACCTCCATACTTTTCGTGTTAACCTGGATTTTTGGATTATCACAAGCCACAATGTATCAACAGCTAATACGGACAATAGCAGCAGTTCATCCAGCTGCAGGAAACCTGTCTCTCACCGGATGCTGCATCACGGCAGCAAACTTCACATGCAGGTGAGCAGAGAACCAGTAGTTGGGCTGCAGGTGAGCCAGCAGCTCCTCCGCAGCAGGACTCCCCAAAGTGTTGGACTCCACTTCCTGACGCAGAAACTTCTTCTTCCTCAACAACTCCCCCGTGCTTCCATGGCGGTAGATCCCACGAGGCCAGTCATGGCTCATGAAGATGTCAATAGGCATCTGGATCTAAGTGGTAATAAACATTTAGCGATCAATATACATGTTAGTGATGTTACGTTCGCGAACGATACGATTCTTTTGAACGGGTCCTACTTGGTGAGAGCCGTTCTTTTTATCGCCGGTTCACTGTAGGGCTGCAACAAACGACTCATTTGACAATCGATTAATGAAACGATTAATCGACTATTACGCCTTGCACAATTTCTCTTATTTAGCCATCAACTTTTAGATGTAGCTTGAGGTTGTTTTAGGCATGGGGAAACTAGCAATGAAGACAATACAGATGAATACTTGATTAAAAAATGCACACATTTTGAACAAACATTAACATTGCTTTTTATTTAAATTAAATAAATAATATTTCACATCAAAAGAAACAACAGTGTTTTAACAAATCTTATTAAA
The DNA here is from genome assembly GCF_902827115.2 of Pseudochaenichthys georgianus. Classification (NCBI taxonomy): domain Eukaryota; kingdom Metazoa; phylum Chordata; class Actinopteri; order Perciformes; family Channichthyidae; genus Pseudochaenichthys; species Pseudochaenichthys georgianus. The sequence continues at coordinate 58,024 of NW_027262995.1, forward strand.
TAATCTGATGACAGAACTGTAAACAGAATAGCTGAAACTTTAACAAAATAAATAACTCAGTTTCCTCTAATCATTAACCCATGTTTGTATCATTGAGCTAACTCGGTGTGTTGCTGCTAGCATACAGAATAAAGCATAAGCATAAAGCATAAAGTTTAACCACACCTCGGAGCGCTTCTCTCCGCCGTATCCCACGTGTGTGTGGCTGCATGTAGCAGCTGTGTGTGTGTAAACGGCCCCGCCCCCTCGCACACAGACGGGAGAGAGATCTCGTCTGATCGAAAATACATCAGACGCATTTGTTTGTCTTTTTGCATGTTAGAAACGAGTTGGCGACACTAAGACTGCGATATAATGTTTTTGTAGCAATAATACATGACATATTTTTTAAATGTCTCCAGTACCGATAAAAAGACCAATAACGTTAGAGCTTAACGGCGCGTAAAACACACGTGATGACGTCACCAACGAATCGACGACTGAATTAGTTGGCAACTAATTTGGTAATCGATTTTAATCGATTAAGTCGATTAGTTGTTGCACCCCTAGTTCACTGCCTGCCATAAATCAGCTCGCCTTTACTGGAACTCGCCTTCCTGAATGCACATGTGCCACAGATGATGGCATAACGCGTGCTGCTTGAGTAGTAGTTGGGCTGAGAGATGTAGCAAGTTATACATTGTTCCGTGAGCAAAAGTAGATGTCTGGCAATACAGTCAATCATTATCCTGGTGATTATTTCGCAGATAAACCTATTAGCCCCGCCCCCTTAAAAAAAACGGCACTTTTGAACGGCTCTCGGGAAAGGAACGGAGCCATAAGATCTGGCTCCCTTCAAAGAGCCGTAATTCCCATCACTAACCACAACACAGACTATATCACCCCTTGCTGCTAAATACCATCAAACTATGTGCAACCGTGCAAACTATGTGCTATATATATATCTGCCGTTAATATCTGTAATTTATACCTGGCTGCTAAATCCTTAGAACCGTTACAAGAGCCGCGTTCACACTGCGGTACTTTTCCCACAAAGGTTCATGCGAACTCTTTAGTTCGCATGAACTAAGTACAGATCGCGTTCACACCAGAAAAAGTCCCTGAGGGAGGATTAGGCAAATGAAGCCGCTGACGTCACTTCTTCTTCTTCTGCTTTCGGTTTACTGGCAGGCCGCCAACCACTTCACGGCGTATCCTGCCGCCCAAAGTCCCCGGCCGGAGGTCCCCGGAGTTGGGAAGGCTCCAGTAGAAGCTGCTGGGAGTCCCAGCAGCTTCTACTGAAGCCTTCCGAGTAAATCGCCAGAACGCCGACACCTCCTCATCTCCACCGCTCCCATGTTTTATTTTGTGTTGCCATAAGTTAGTCTCTCTGCGTTTCTGCGCTGGGCTAATGCTAATGCTAATAATGCTAATGCGAGGATAATAAAATGGCGGCTTCACAAAACTTTTTGGGAGTTTTACGGGGCGTGGTTTGCAATCCGCCCAGCCAATCAGAAATATAGCTCTTTTCTCAAAAAAGAGCCGCTCGAAAGTCCCTGCTCTCTAGCAGGGACTTTCGAGGGGGTAAAAAGGTTCGCATGAACTACTTTTAGTACCGGCTCTTTTTGGTGTGAACGCGATCATGAACTAAGTTCGCATGAACCTTTGTGGGAAAAGTACCGCAGTGTGAACGCGGCTAAGGTGTGTGTTTTGCGTTTTGTATTTTATAAATTGTGTAACTTGCTGCTGTTAAATACCATCAAACTTTGTGCAATATATACATTATATACATATGCCATTAATAACTGTGTGACATATACCTGGCTGCTAAATCCTAAGAACTGTTACAGGATTTGCATTTTGAAAAGTATGTAACATTAAAAAAAAAAAAAAAAAGTAATTATATTTTTATTAAATCAATAACTTAGTACTTTTTTTTAAACATATGTGACATTAAGCTGCCTGTGGCTCTTTCCTGCTGTAACGGTGGGACTAATAAAGGTATTCTGATTCTGATAAAACAGCATTGTGCAAGAGAGCAAGTTGAATGTATGATATTTACCTGTTTTAATTTGAAGACCTCGATGTTTCTGATGTGGTAAACGCTCCGAAGTGTGTCAGGGTTGTACGGAGGGAACTCATGGTGACCTTAACGAGCACACGTTTCTGGTAAACATACTGCAAAGTGTATATATACAACTTAAATCATTCAGGGGTGTCAAACTCAAGGCCCGGGGGCCAAATCCGGCCCGCGACTTCATTTTGTGTGGCCCCGCAAGAGCTTGCAAAGAATATAATACGGTTACATGATACTTTACAGAATATCAATATATGTTCATTTTAATTAATTTCTTATTTTATAGTTATTTATCTTTTCTTTTTTTTATCTTTGATTTATCCTTAATTTAATTAATCTGTGTGAATCTGTGCTGTTTTTCAATCTCACCCTGTTGCTGTCAAACTACTGGTCCATGTTATCTTATCTTACAGAAGCCCATAAACTACATGTCCCACAATGCATCTCATTTTGTGACATGCGCACTGAAGAGACTTGCGATTATTTGACCTAGAATTCTGCTTTCAGACGTAGTTAATTATGAAGTTAGTATTACCCTATCCGATAAGAATCCAATTCAGAGGCAATCTTATAATATAATACATTATTTCATATATATTGTGTATTTATTTATATATAGTTACAACCGGCCCTTTGAGTGCAACCATAACGCTAATGTGGCCCGTGATGAAATTGAGTTTGACACCCCTGATTTAGACAGTCAAAACAGCCCTCACCTCTTCTGTAGTCATGGGATTTGAAGATTCCAGATGCGCCACCAATTCGCACCCCTTTGTAGCGAATAACTCCAGCGTAACCTGCAGAGATACGGTCACTTCAGTCCTGGGATTTAACAAACTGACATGTAGACAGAATATTCACATATCGCCAGCTTGTTTCCTACCCAGATAATAAATGTTAGGCGCCACCCAGCCTCCATAAGCCAGCTCCTGCAGGTGATTGGACGCCTCGTGGTTCCCTCCGATGAAGACGGTCAGGATTGGAGCCTTCTTCTCTCCAGAATAGTATCTGCATGTAGTACATGTTGATGTAGAAGAGACATGAAGAAGAGGGGACACATATTGATGTAGAAGAGACGTGGAGAAGAGGGGACACATGTTGATGTAGAAGAGACGTGGAGAAGAGGGGACACGTGTTGATGTAGAAGAGACATGAAGAAGAGGGGACACATGTTGATGTAGAAGAGACATGAAGAAGAGGGGACACATGTTGATGTAGAAGAGACGTGGAGAAGAGGGGACACGTGTTGATGTAGAAGAGACATGAAGAAGAGGGGACACATGTTGATGTAGAAGAGACGTGAAGAAGAGGGGACACGTGTTGATGTAGAAGAGACATGAAGAAGAGGGGACACGTGTTGATGTAGAAGAGACATGAAGAAGAGGGGACACATGTTGATGTAGAAGAGACATGAAGAAGAGGGGACACATGTTGATGTAGAAGAGACATGAAGAAGAGGGGACACATGTTGATGTAGAAAAGACACGAAGAAGAGGGGACACATGTTGATGTAGAAAAGACACGAAGAAAAGGGGACACATGTTGATGTCGAAGAGACATGAAGAAGAGGGGACACATGTTGATGTAGAAGAGACATGAAGAAGAGAGGACACGTGTTGATGTAGAAGAGACATGAAGAAGAGGGGACACATGTTGATGTAGAAGAGACATGAAGAAGAGGGGACACATGTTGATGTAGAAGAGACGTGAAGAAGAGGGGACACATGTTGATGTAGAAGAGACACGAAGAAGAGGGGACACGTGTTGATGTAGAAGAGACACGGAGAAGAGGGGACACATGTTGATGTAGAAGAGACATGAAGAAGAGGGGACACGTGTTGATGTAGAAGAGACATGAAGAAGAGGGGACACATGTTGATGTAGAAGAGACACGAAGAAGAGGGGACACGTGTTGATGTAGAAGAGACATGAAGAAGAGGGGACACGTGTTGATGTAGAAGAGACATGGAGAAGAGGGGACACGTGTTGATGTAGAAGAGACACGAAGAAGAGGGGACACGTGTTGATGTAGAAGAGACACGAAGAAGAGGGGACACGTGTTGATGTAGAAGAGACACAAAGAAGAGGGGACACGTGTTGATGTAGAAGAGACACGAAGAAGAGGGGACACGTGTTGATGTAGAAGAGACACGAAGAAGAGGGGACACATGTTGATGTAGAAGAGACACGAAGAAGAGGGGACACATGTTGATGTAGAAAAGACACGAAGAAGAGGGGACACATGTTGATGTAGAAAAGACGTGAAGAAGAGGGGACACGTGTTGATGTAGAAGAGACATGAAGAAGAGGGGACACGTGTTGATGTAGAAGAGACATGAAGAAGAGGGGACACATGTTGATGTAGAAGAGACATGAAGAAGAGGGGACACATGTTGATGTAGAAGAGACATGAAGAAGAGGGGACACATGTTGATGTAGAAAAGACACGAAGAAGAGGGGACACATGTTGATGTAGAAAAGACACGAAGAAAAGGGGACACATGTTGATGTCGAAGAGACATGAAGAAGAGGGGACACATGTTGATGTAGAAGAGACATGAAGAAGAGAGGACACGTGTTGATGTAGAAGAGACATGAAGAAGAGGGGACACATGTTGATGTAGAAGAGACATGAAGAAGAGGGGACACATGTTGATGTAGAAGAGACGTGAAGAAGAGGGGACACATGTTGATGTAGAAGAGACACGAAGAAGAGGGGACACGTGTTGATGTAGAAGAGACATGGAGAAGAGGGGACACATGTTGATGTAGAAGAGACATGAAGAAGAGGGGACACGTGTTGATGTAGAAGAGACATGAAGAAGAGGGGACACATGTTGATGTAGAAGAGACACGAAGAAGAGGGGACACGTGTTGATGTAGAAGAGACATGAAGAAGAGGGGACACGTGTTGATGTAGAAGAGACATGGAGAAGAGGGGACACGTGTTGATGTAGAAGAGACACGAAGAAGAGGGGACACGTGTTGATGTAGAAGAGACACGAAGAAGAGGGGACACATGTTGATGTCGAAGAGACATGAAGAAGTGGATTTTTCATAATAGGTGACCTTTAAAATCTTGCACTTACTAAATCAAAGTTAAAAAGAGGACTAACTTGTAAAAGGTCTGCATGGTTTTGTACTTGGCGGGTACGGCCATGCACTTCATGTCTCCTTCATTCCTCACAGCTTGGAAGTCTCCACAGCAGAGCAGCAGCTCCACTTTCACCTCTTCCTTCTTCTCCAGGAAGGCGATGGTCTCGTAGATTTTGTCCAGCTCTCCATGGCAGCAGCCTTCTACTGCGATCTTCATTCTGCACGACCGATTGGCTGCTGATCTGCAGGGAGAAGGACAAGGAGGGTTGGTGTGTACTCTGTGCCCGCCGAGCGGCCGTCCGCCTCCACACACAGGGACACTGAGGCTGGCTGCAATGCAGATACTCTTGATGTGTGAGGGTGGTCCTTAAAAGATACTCTGTTTGTGATGTGTGAGGGTGGTCCTTAAAATATACTCTGTTTGTGATGTGTGAGGGTGGTCCTTAAAAGATACTCTGTTTGTGATGTGTGAGGGTGGTCCTTAAAAGATACTCTGTTTGTGATGTGTGAGGGTGGTCCTTAAAAGATACTCTGTTTGTGATGTGTGAGGGTGGTCCTTAAAAGATACTCTGTTTGTGATGTGTGAGGGTGGTCCTTAAAAGATACTCTGTTTGTGATGTGTGAGGGTGGTCCTTAAAAGATACTCTGTTTGTGATGTGTGAGGGTGGTCCTTAAAATATACTCTGTTTGTGATGTGTGAGGGTGGTCCTTAAAAGATACTCTGTTTGTGATGTGTGAGGGTGGTCCTTAAAAGATACTCTGTTTGTGATGTGTGAGGGTGGTCCTTAAAAGATACTCTGTTTGTGATGTGTGAGGGTGGTCCTTAAAAGATACTCTGTTTGTGATGTGTGAGGGTGGTCCTTAAAAGATACTCTGTTTGTGATGTGTGAGGGTGGTCCTTAAAATTGAAAGTGGGAAAGTCTAAACTCTAACCCCCAGAATTCATTCTATTATACCTCATTCACACCAACGGTGTTTCAGGGCTGGTTCAGAGCTGGAGCTTGAAAAGCACCGGGTTTTCCTGTTCACACCGCAGCTCCGGAATCCGGTTCTTTTCAAGCACCAAACATTTTTTCGGCTGCAGCAAAAGCACCGCATACGTCACGCTTACGTCGAGGCGGGATCAACTCCTGAACAACAACAACAAGCCGGCGTTTTATCCAGTTTGTACACAACGATGGAGAAACGTAACAAGCAGCAGTGGTCCACTGAAGAGACCAGCTACCTGCTGGGAATCTGGTCTTCTGAAGAGGTGCAGAGGAAGCTGGAGCACAATCGGCCATTGTTGTTGTTGTCAGTGTCAGCTGTGAGGGGTTTCCGCGCGGTTTGGCTTTATGACGAAGGCACGCAAACGGTTACGTCATGACGCAAACAACGACGCAATGACGCAGCACCAGTCGGACTCTGGGCAGTGTGAAAAGAGCCGGAGCTAAACCGAAGAACCGGTTCTGAACCTGAAAAGCTCTAGCACGGAGCTTGAACCGGAGTTGCGTTGGTGTGAATGAGGTATTAGTCAAGAAAACTGGTGAATTGTAGGTCGATGAGGGTGCATGTTGTCAGATTGAGGAAAACATTCACCAGGAGTCTTCTTGACTAATGGAAGGAATTCTGGGGGTTCGAGCTTAAACTTAGTACATCTCCAACCTCCTACAGGTGTACACCCCCCCCAAGGGCTTTGAGGTCGGCTGATCAGCTGCTGCTGGTCGTCCCTAAAACCAAGAAAAAGACCAGGGGAGACCGAGCCTTCTCAGCGGTAGCCCCCTGTCTCTGGAACGACCTGCCCCCCCCCCCATGTCAAATTGTCGCCCACCCTCCAAACTTTTAAGTCCCGCCTAAAGACCCACCTCTTTTCCCCTTGCTTTCGAGTCAGTCTGAGCTGTTTTATCGATTTGTATGCTTTTATTGTCTGTTCATAGCCTTTATGTACCGTGTATTAATTCTTATGTGTGCCTTTTATCTTTTCTTATGTGTGCCTTTTATCTATTATTGTAATATTATATTATAATGTTATGTTTGGTGTGAAGCACTTTGGTAAACTCTCTATTTGTATTATGTGCTATACAAAAAAGTGGATTGGATTGAGTTTCCCACTTTAAGGACCACCCTACGTGAGGCTAAACTTAAAGGTTGATGAGGGAGGGGTAAATGTTGTTTAAAATTCATCAGGAGAGTTTTCTTGACTATTATAACAAATTCCGGTGGTTTTTTTTCATAAATGAAATCCAAAATGTACATGGCACTAAGGACCACCCTATTGTGTAGGTTAGAAACCTTTCCATCATGACAGAAGAGCTATAACATGATTTTAAGAGAGAAAATTAAATATCAAGTTAGTACAATTGAAATTATGCATGAGGAAAATTACTTTTGATTATACATTGTTGTTATTACTGGCTGATAGTTCACTGTCTTTTCTTGCTGCGACTTATTTTGACCAGGGTTGTGTACTTATTTAGCATACTAATTTAAAAACAGTAGCTCTTCTAACACTGAACAACTCCCTGCTGATTTCTGATAATGATCAAATACAACACTACTGGAAGGTGACTCTTTTAGGCTCATCACGAACAGTGTTTTCAGTCAATGTATAGATATTGATTTATGATAATGATAACTGAAATTGTAACTCTATAAAAGTGACTCATATTAGAATTCACGCTCATCACGAACTTGTCAGTCAATACACACTGACATTATACATGTTTTACCTTGGTTAAGGGTTTGTTTCCAATTATGTTATTCAAGTCTATCTATGTATCTGTCTTTTGACTTACAGGGAATGTGCCTTGGTGTTTAGTGCATCCAGTACACGTATTGAGGAAATAAAAATAGAGGGAAAGTAGTGCAAGTGCCAAGAACATAAATAGAATTGTAAAACATAAAATATTCAACCATGCACTTAAAACATGGTACAGTTCATTTGACCTTCTTGGAATTTCTTTCAAAACGTGCACATTTTATCAATTTTATCTGACAAACGTGACTGCTGCATTCAGCCTAGTATGCGTGCACACTTTGCAATACTATGTCTAACCTGTGTAGTAACTTCTAGTTGCAAAACACCATTTATTAGCAACTTAAGTGCTAAAATATGCCACATAACATGATATGTAATAGCTAGCTGTATTACGCACTTAATCTACCATAACGTTACAACGTGTGCAAGCAAACAGTGAACCACAATACTCTCATAAACACAACAAAACAAAACAAGATAGCAAAGTTAGAACTTACTGCGATGCAACAATAACTGAAGAGTGTGTTCGTGTAGTTTAATACGCTGTAAAGTCACAAACTTGTCAGAAATGCATGTCTAAAATACGGATAAACAGAAACGCGATTGTATGAATTTTCCCACCTCGCAGCTACTACATAGAGCGCATGCGCAAAACGTCACACATTGGGTAGATTGTGAGCAGCAGATTCAACACCCTCGAATAAAGACATAACAAAATAGATTGGCATTTTTATATTTTACGTGTTATCTAGTATACATTTAACTATATTTGTAAACTGTTATGGAGTATGTATATATTTTTTATATTTGTATGCATGACATATTCGTGGTCGGTTATTGACTCGAATCTAACTCTAACATGTATAAACAAAATGTACCTAATTGACAAATCCAGTCCACAGTCTGACAGTCAGCAAGTTAGCGGTGTTTGTTTTTTGTTTACAACCGAGTCCATAAAGGAATAATATAGTTACCTCGTTGTTTTTATCATAACGCTTGCAAGGAGAGTGGTGTGATTTATCTGCAGTTATTTATTTATTTAAAAAGCCTCTCACAGCTTCTCCGGGGGGCGGAGTGTCTGCAGAAAGCTGCGCCGATTGGGGCGCTGAATCTGGGGAAGAGAGATGGCGTGTTTGTTGGAGGCCCCTCTCCGCATCAGTGTGCTTTCTGTGAGTGTCACTCTCCACATCTTTATTGTGAAAACTAACAGTGTACTCGCACTCAACAAGTTGGTGTTTTAGCATCTTTTGATTCAGTCTCATGAAAAAGCTAGAAGGTTTTATTTGTTTCTGTTAGCCTACAAAGCTAAATTAGCACTGTAGCGGTTCATCTACGTAGCTGATGGGAAGACTTGTTTTAAGTAATGGCGTCACCCGGGCGGGCGGAGACGTTCTGAACATGTGAAGGGACTATTTTTTTTCTATTTATTCTATTTTTTTCAATGAACGTTAAACATGCTATACATTAAATTATGAACAAGAAGGTTGTGGGGGTGTACCTCAATAATACTCAAACAAGGAGAGCAATAGAAACAATTATAATAAAAAAGACACAAAAATCCACTTTAGACAAATGTGGGTCAAAATGTGTCCGCCCGTCCCGTCGGTGCGTTTATAAATACAAATCGACCGAACGTACCTGTCAGTGTCACTCGGAATGAGTTAGCAGCTAACGGCTAGCAGTGAAAGTGCTGTCAGTTCAAAACACGTTTCAAATATTCCTAAAATCACAATGAAAGCCAACTAGCTCGAATTTGCTTTTTTATTATCCAATAAACAAAACACAAATATTATTGCATCTTGCTTATTACAATAACAAACTTAATGGTGTAAGCTAGCTACCCTTATGGTCTCTAACGTTGGCTAACTAGCATTGGGGTTAAGCTAACAATGCTATCACTTCTAGAGGAGTTTTGTTGCTAGGTAAATTGAGAACTAGTGGCAGCAAAAAGTCAAGCATTTGGCTATAGTAAGGTATTGTAATTTATGTTATCAGGTGATAATGGCTGTCAGTTGTATCTTGGATAAAGTTAAACTTAAATAGGTAGCTAAAATGAACATGCATAGTCTTGAAACTGTGAAACGCCCCCTAGTTAGCTGCATGCAGAAAGAGAGAGGACTCAACTTGCTCTACACAGGGGCCACTAAGGCAAGGGGCCGGGTAATAAACAAAAAGTAATACTATTTATCAGTTCAAATGAAGAAACAAATGAAGAAAATGTTCCTTGTATATTGTTTACTTTCAAATTAGTTGACTTTGAATGGATTCACATTGTAGGTGCACATTGTTTAGGATACATTTGTAAGAATATTCAATATGCTAAACATAGCTGTAACTCCTTCCATCATGCAAAATGTTGTAATGATTTATATCAATCATTAATATAAACTTCTCCTACAAAGGACAGAATGAGTAGCACATTTTAATGTCAAATGCACATGTATGGTATACTAGTCTACTAGGTCTACGAGTCTATTTTGATGCATTTTTCAATTTTTTTGACATGAAAAGTTCCATTCTGCACTAAGTTGAGTATGAGCCTTTGAACATACGATTCAAGATTCAAGTCTTTATTGTCATGTGTACATAGCTACAGTGCAGATATGTCAATTAATGAATATTGGCTCCTCCAACAGAGCAACACAACAAAACAGATAAAATGGTGCAAGTAAATACAAATAAAATAGCTTGGTTGCTGTGTATATGTATTTATATGATATCTATTCAGGCTGAAATATATAATGAACATATCACAGACAGGTTTATGCTCCACCTTGTCGGCAGCATGCAGGCACCAGGAGGTTGTGAGCTCTGGTCCTCTGGGGTCAGGTGGAAAGTTCTGGTTAACGCTGTGATATAAACACAGCTTTCTGGTGTCATGTGCAGCCACAGCTTATCAAAGGGCCTTGCTACGGATGCTACTGTATGCCTGCATGACTGTTAGTCTATCGAGGCTTTTATTTTACAGTCAGATATCAAGTATTTGTAATTGCTGTTGTCTTATTTTTTAACCTTGCATACAGACAGGCTCTTTTCTCGCAGCCTTTCATCTGTGTGTGTGTGTGTGTGTGTGTGTGTGTGTGTGTGTGTGTGTGTGTGTGTGTGTGTGTGTGTGTGTGTGTGTGTGTGTGTGTGTGGTGTGTGTGTGTGTGTGTGTGTGTGTGTGTGTGTGTGTGTGTGTGTGTGTGTGTGTGTGTGTGTGTGTGTGTGTGTGTGTGTGTGTGTGTGTGTGTGTGTGTGTGTGTGTGTGTGTGTGTGTGTGTGTGTGTGTGTGTGTGTGTGTGTGTGTGTGTGTGTGTGTGTGTGTGTGTGTGTGTGTGTGTGTGTGTGTTTTTTCTCCTCACACAGGAAGTAACTGCCACAAGTCGCCATTATGTTGACAGACTGTTCGACCCAGACCCGCAGAAGGTGCTGCAGGGAGTCATGTAAGTCCAGCAACAGCATATCGTCTTCTCTGACACTTGTGTTGGCCTCAATGCGTTTCTTCACAGCCCGTGTCTTCAGCTGATATGTGTGCCAATGAGCATGACCTCTGTTTACATACACAGCCTTTCATGTGACGCTCGATTTCAAAATGCATTTCCGTCATCGGTGTGACTTCACATCTCTCTCTCTCCGGCTTTGGTGACCTGACAATGTCAATGTCTGTTATTTTTAACTTCTGAAGGGACTAGCTCTGGTTACGGCGTGCAGCGCTCCGCTAGCCGAGCACCTGACTGACTTGAATGCCTGCTCCAGCTGTACTTTTCCATTAGCCTCACTCACCTGCTATGTGACATCATCTGGGCGCTCGCAGAGCGGAGGAGAAGCTGCGTGGAAAGCTAAATGCCGTGCATGCAAATGACCTGGCTCATTCTGTGTGATGCTTCTGCTTCATGTTTACCGTCTCTGATCTGATGTGGAATATTAGTTTGCTTGACCTCTGTCTGTCTTTATAACTTCTCTGACTACCAGCTCATGGTCCTTTTTATTATCAAAGGACAACATCGTGCAAAAAGCATCCTTTAAGAATACATGCAAATCACTTTTCGGACCGGTTGCAGAATCGGATCGATAATAAAGCTTTAGATTATATCCCAAAGGGTCATTATCCCCAAGTTGCAGTGCAGTTTTGTAAATTCTTGTATGATGAAAAAGTACATTACTCAACGAGAACACACATTAGATTATTGGTCAAACTGTACACGGTCATATTAGAAAAGCCTTTACTTTTAAAAACACGTTTTTTAAATGTAACTTTAGGTTCCCAAATTGCTAGTCTTCTTCTTCTTCAACTACACATGTTGTTCCTACATGATTGTATCGGTCAGTATATTTACTTTACTGGTACACCATTACTGCAAAATGGGCCAGAAGTATGCCCTTTCTATTTTTGTAATCTTAAATTCAAATTCTTAATTTGTCACCAAGGGGCAATTGGTTCTGTTGCAGCAGCAATAAAAAACAACAACGGAGAAGAGTTGTGAAGTGTTATTTAGAGCCAATGTGTCTCGTGTGTTCCAAACAGATGCTAACATGGTGTGTGTGTGTGTGTGTGTGTGTGTGTGTGTGTGTGTGTGTGTGTGTGTGTGTGTGTGGTGTGTGTGTGTGTGTGTGTGTGTGTGTGTGTGTGTGTGTGTGTGTGTGTGTGTGTGTGTGTGTGTGTGTGTGTGTGTGTGTGTGTGTGTGTGTGTGTGTGTGTGTGTGTGTGTGTGTGTGTGTGTGTGTGTGTGTGTGTGTGTGTGTGTGTGTGTGTGTGTGTGTGTGTGTGTGTGTGTGTGTGTGTGTGTGTGTGTGTGTGTGTGTGTGTGTGTGTGTGTGTGTGTGTGTGTGTGTAGTGACATGAAGAATGCAGTCATAGGAAACAACAAGCAGAAGGCCAATCTGATCGTCCTCGGAGCGGTGCCGAGGTACGTCTCTGCACACCTTCCCAAATCTTTCTTCCTACATCCAATGTCTTTACCATTTTGATTTTTGTTCAAGTACACTTAAAGGTGGGGTAGATAAGTTTGAGCGACCGGCTCGAGATCGCTAGAATTTGAAAATACACAGCCGGAGAAAATCTGCCACTTCCTCACAGAGCCCCTCCTCCAACACACACGAACATGACCAATGAGGGCACGAGATAAGTCTGTGCCCCGATGGAAGGCTGACAGGCAGGTAGGCCATCCAGTCGATTGGTTGTACTTTTTACAGTATTACGGCTTCTACAGATGACATTTTTTTTATGGATTTTTTGTCAAAGCACGTCAGATATTCATTGCTATCGGGATGTTAAGAGCATTCCGTGGAATATAACAAGAAGTGTATCTCGAGCCGGTTTCTGAAACTTACCGACCCCACCTTTAATGTATGACTTTGGTTGTACATGCCTTTTACAAGTAGACGGCAACTAAGTTAAAATGTACTGTGACAAAGTACGAGCTAGACTAGAAAAGCAGTAGAACTGTTGTAGCTTAAAGGGCAGTTCACCTCAAATATATAACACATATGTTCTCTAAACTGTAGTGCTATTTATCAGTCTGGATTGTTTTGGTGTTTCATGATAGCAAGAGCGTAATGGAAAAAACCAACATTGCAATATTTTCTTCCCCTGCGATATTTATTTCGATATGAAAAAATACAGGAATTGAAGAAAAGACCGTTTTTTCCCCCGCAAACCATCCTTTCTTGAACTTTAATGCGATACAATTGGTATTTTTTTAACAATATTTAACCGGATGAAGGATTTTAGTCACGGACTTCTGGATCTTAAGGTATCAGAGCAACAAGCTGAGCGAGCTCGGTTATCCTGCTGTGAGCTGATCAAGAATGGTTGTCAGTGATGGTTTGCTGTGCATGCAGAGCCGGCATGTCGTGGCTTCCTTCCTTGTTTTTCCACCAAGCCACTCGACGCCTTAAACAGACGGTTCTAACTCGTTTCTTTGCTTTTAGATTACTCGCAGTTTGAAGTGTTGCTTGGCCTCCGATGGTTTAGAACAGGGGTGTCAAACTCAAGGCCCGGGGGCCAAATCCGGCCCGCGACTTCATTTTATGTGGCCCCACAAGAGCTTGCAAAAAATATGATGTGTTTATTATACGGTTACATGCTACTTTACAGAAGCACGTTGCCCATAAACTACATGTCCCACAATGCATCTCAGAATTTGACTTTTCTTTTTTTAAATGTAACTTCTTTCAAAATGTCACTTAATTTTTCTTATTTTGACTTTTCTTTTTAAATCATTTTGTGACATTCTCACTGAAGAGACTTGCAATTATTTGCCCCAGACTTCTGCTTTCAGACGTAGTTAATTATGAAGTTTTTACCCTATCCGAAAATAATCCAATGCAGAGGCAATAAAGTCATATAATACATTATTTTATATATATTAAATATTTATATATGTATTTTTATAGTCTTAAAGCTACAACCGGCTCTTTGAGTGCAACCATAATGCTGATGTGGCCCGTGATGAAATTGAGTTTGACACCCCTGGTTTAGAAGATGTTGCGATGGGTTTGCTCAAAATAAAATAACAAACTTTTGCACATGCAACAAAGAAAATAGGCCTTTACAATATTCAAAAGAAATAGGCAAAACTCAAATAAAACAACAAACAACTTCTTTTGTAGTCTTTTATAGTGCGTTGACTACAGACGTCACAATTAGGTCTACTTATAAAATCAAAATACTGGCTCTAACACTGCAGGTCACTCACTCAAGTACCCCTGACATGAGAGCTGCGCGAGTTTTCCTTTTGTAGCAAGCTGCAAAATAATTGTAACATGACGCGTTTGAATTCATTTGCCTACTTAAAGGTGGGGTATGTAATTTATTTCAGAAACACTTGTTATATTCCATGGAATGCTCTTAACATCCGATAGTGTTGGAGCTATATATCTCTTTATATTATTTAATAGTTTAACATTTATTTTCTTGCCGTTTATAGTGTTTATTATTATCATTTTTTTATATGTATTCTTAGTTAGCGTCATAAGTTAAAGTAGTTTCTATGCTTTTATTTTGAAGGCATGTTTTGGGCACTGGGTGATTAGAGCACCTGGTGTAATTGTGTATATTGGAGACAGGTGGAGGTGGGAGCCAGACAGGCCCGGTTCCAGAACAAAATTACTCAGGGTGCATCTGAGATTAGAGAGGGTGCAGGGGTAAAGTGCTATTTTTATAAGTGGGGAGTGGACCTAACACCCTCTAGGGGGTCCTCACTTCCTCTGGGGGCATGCTCCCCCGGGAAGATTTTATTTTAAATATTGAAGTTGAAAGCATCAATCTGGTGCACTTTGAGAGCAACATTAAGAGATCTATGGATACATCTCTCAGCACCCAGATGAAACAGAACTGAAACAGATTTACTTTTTCTTTATGGATATTTTACAAATCACTCCCCTTTTAAACTGTATTCTTGTTTTACTGTCATATAGTATTTCATTTTTAGTGAGTAAGTTACTCAGATGAGTACCAGGAGACAGCGGTTGGTACTCTGGTACAGTTGTGGTGAAGGCATCTGATGTAGGCCTTACTGAACCGAAATGTCTACAGGCTTAGCAGAAGATGGCATCTTTTTTACATGAATATTCCAGCCAATCTCTGTTGTGAAACCATGAGCTGCAAAATGAGCACCTTACCCCACTGTACAGGCGAGTTGGGTGCTTTTTTAAATATACCTGCAGGCTCTGTTTCGCCGAGGTCCTCTGGCACTTGCGGGCCGCCGACGGGTGGTGGTGTTTGGGGCAACGAAGACGGCTGCGGCTGCTCCGCCTCCGTGGGCGAGGCGGGCAAAGCCGGCGAGTCGGGCGGGAGGACGTTAGTGTCCACGACAGTGGCCGCGGGTAACGTAAGGTCCCCATGATCTGAACCTGCAGTAGATGCAGTGTTACTGCTGGCGATAAGGGCTGGTTGTTTTAACCATTTTATGATGTCCATCATTGACTATAGTCTTCTTATTATTGTTATTATTACTACAATTATTATTATTGTTATTATATATGTAATATATATTTTTTCACTTTTCCATTTTTTTTTGTGTCACTTTTCGTTTTTCAAATGAGGGTGCATAACGACTCAACTGAGGGTGCAATGCACTTATGCACCCCGTAGAACCGGGCCTGGAGCCAGAGCACTCGTAGGCAAACGGTTTTTTACCAGGGTGTTTCAAGCCACACAAAGGAAAGCCATAGCAACGGCTTAAGGAAAGAGAGAGATAGGAAACCTGTTCATTGTACTATATTATTGGAATAAAATGCACAACGGAGAATCTTGTCTGGACCTGGGTCATTGCCCTGCGTAAGATCCGCTAACTAGTGCCTCAGCGGCTGCTAAGTTAACTATCTGTTTTAGTTCTATAGGATTTTGGCCGCTACAAAGTAAAAAACCCTGCCGTCAAAGCGGACTTGTTTTTTGAAGTTATTTTTTGTCGATTTTTGTATTGCCCGCGTTTGAAGTGGAGTATTGGATTTCACTTTAAAAGACACACCGGGCCCTGGACGGACTTCAACAACGGCACAGGAACATGGGCGGTATGTGAACATTTCCTCCAGCGGCTGTATAGGAAAACGGCCTCGCTGTTGGAGTGCCGGAGTCATTGTTTCGCCGCATATGAATGAACAGTGGAACACGTTTAAAGAATAGTCGGACCGTGGGAACAGGCCGCACACAGTGATTACGCACTCTGACGCGCAGGCATGCATCAGCGTTTTCTCCTGTGGATTAAAATAACTTATTTGTTTATTTAAATGACGCCAATCAAAGAAAAACGATGCAAGACGCCACGTCACAGGACAGAGGTGGATCTTCTGACGAGGTACATCCTAAGGACCACACATGTTATGTTTAAAGGACAATAATTCCAGACCACAGAAAGTAGTCAGACTATCATACAGATCATCTGCAATAATCAAAGCTGAAGATGATTTAGCAGTCCTTAAAGAACGCATGGCTGCATGGAAGAGGAAGCATGCTTTGGAAGCCCAAGAGGAGGAGCTTAGAAAAGAAAAGACAAAACTTGCTTTTGACCTAAAACTGACTGCACTCAATGCCAAACTTGACATCCTGAAAATCCACTCGGGGCGTGGATCGAAAGGATCTGTGGAAAATGGTAACAAACAGAAATCTGAAAAGATAAAGTTTCCTTCTGCCCCAAACACAACCACCACTCACAGGATACATGTTCAAGCTTCAATATGAAAATAGAAAATGAGGAAACAAATTCCATAAAGGTGGATGATCTAGTTTAGCTTGCCCTGCTGGTCACATAATCAAAGACTATTGGAGATATTTGAAGTGCAGTGTGTGTCACCAGAAGCAACTGTCAGCCCTTCACATTGAAGATGAGGATACAGGCACATCCTTCAACAAAGCACACGTTTCACCTGGACAGTCGGAGACAAGTGTCCACACTGGGGCCGGTGGACAGGACAATGGATGCCGCTCTGGCTGCCCTGTTGTAGTACCCTCCCAGCTTGCAGTGGAACAACAAGAGAAGATGCTCATCAAACTTCACATGCATCATGATTCAAAAGAAAAACATCAGCAGAAAGAAGTGGATCACATCACTCCTGCTCTGAAGTCTTTACACTGGCTTCCTGTGTGTCAAAGAATAGATTTATAAATACTGCTGCTGGTTTATAAAGCACTGAATGGTTTAGGCCCAAAATACATTTCTGACCTCCTGCTAAACTATGAACCATCCAGATCTCTCAGGTCTTCAGGGACTGGTCAGCTTTCTGTCCCCAGAGCCAGAACTAAACATGGAGAAGCAGCGTTCAGTTATTATGCTCCAAACATCTGGAACAAACTCCCAGAAACCTGCAGGTCCGCTGCAACTCTGACTACTTTTAAATCCAGGCTGAAGACTTTTCTTTTTGTCTCTGCTTTTAATTGAACTATTCATATCTTAGACTGCACTGTAACTTTTATCCATGTACTTTTTCTTTTAATGCTTATTTTATTCGCTTTTCTTTTTAATGACTCCATCCATCCATCTTCTCCCGCTTCTCCGTGGTCGGGTCTCGGGGTATCAGTTCCAGCAGAGAGCCCCAAACTTTCTTTTCCCTGGCGACATCAACCAGCTCTGACTGGGGGGTCCCAAGGCGCTCCCAGGCCAGCGAAGAGATATAATCCCTCCACCTGGTCCTAGGTCTACCCCTTGGTCTCTTCCCAGCTGGACGTGCCTGGAACACCTCCTAGGGAGGCGCCCAGGTGGCATCCTAACTAGGTGCCCGAACCACCTCAACTGGCTCCTTTCGACGCGAAGGAGGAGCGGCTCAACTCCGAGTCCCTCCCTGATGACCGAAGTTTTTAATGACTGATTTTAAATAACATTTTCTTAATGTCTTTCATTTTTTGTAAAGCACTTTGAATTGCCTTGTGTTGAAAAGTGCTATATAAATAAACTTGCCTTGCCTTGCAGTGCAATGAGAAAAGCACACAGAGTGAGGAGCAGGGAAGAAACCGCAAAGAGGAGACCAGCTCCAAGACATCAGAGAGTCAACAAAGTCATAAACATCAGACCGAAACACAGGTTGAAGAAATGCTTTCCAACCTCCAGATAGATGGTGTGAACAGTGATGGAGACACAGAGGAGCCTCCTTATGAAGAGGAGTTGGATGACAGAGCGAGTGGAAAAGGCTCAGAAAATAATTTCCAACGGGAGATATGTTCTTCATTGCAAATACAAGTGGACCCTGGATGAAGGACGGACGGAAACGGGTTGGTCAGCTCTGCGAGCCCCAAATGAAGACCAGTGTCATGGAGACCTGTTTAAGGATCCGCCTGTTCCTGGATGCAGCAGCGTAGCATCATGAACATGTAGTCTTTCCGTTTCTCTATACTATTTTTCTTTCTCTCCATTTCTTTTCCAGGAAGCTGTTGCCTGACGACTATAGACGATTATTTGTATGGTTAGGATAAAGATAGAGTATAGCTCCATTTTATATAATGTAAGTAATTGTGTGTTCACAATTGGGGGCCGGAATGTTGGAGCTATATATCTCTTTATATTATTTAATAGTTTAACATTTATTTTCTTGCTGTTTATAGTGTTTATTATTATCATTTATTTAAATGTATTCTTAGTTAGCGTCATAAGTTAAAGTATTTTATATGCTTTTATTTTGAAGGCATGTTTTGGGCACCTGGTGTAATTGTATATATTGGAGACAGGTGGGAGGTGGGAGCCAGAGCACGAGTAGGCAAACGGTTTTTTATCAGGGTGTTTCAAGCTACACAAAGGAAAGCCATAGGAACGGCTTAAGGAAGAGAGGTATAGGAAACCTGTTCGTTGTACCATATTATTGGAATAAAATGCACAACGGAGAATCTTGTCTGGACCTGGATCATTGCCCTGCGTGAGATCCGCTAACTAGTGCCTCAGCGGCTGTTAAGTTAACTATCTGTTTTAGTTCTATATGATTTTGGCCGCTACAGATAGCAATGAATATATTAAATGCTTTGACAATAAATACATAAAACATTTGTATCTGTGGAAGCCGTAGGGCTGTAAAAAGCATAACGCGGTTATCGTCACAACACGATATATCGTGCAGCCCTAATGGCAATATTTTCTCCTCCTTGAGAAGGTGTAGCTTCTTTCTGTGCAGTGATACGGTTGGTGGATGTTTTATAGAGAAAATAACAAAATGGTCGCATCCCCAAGTTTAACTCTGAGGTAGATATATAATATATATAATCTCTATCTCACCCCCAACACATCTACATCTACTTCCAGCATGGATAGATGTTCATTAAAGACATCCATTGTTTGTTTTATACGCTTCTTGAAATACAAATAGAAACACATCGTTTTTCTAGAACGGATTACGAAACGCCTGAAAATGGTACAAACACGTGTGACCAAGGTGTTGCGCTGGGCTATATCATGCAATCGAAAGTGAAAGTTAAGCTCGCTCCATTGCGGAGATATTCCCGCGAGAGTGTGGAAAACTTAAATAAATTAATGTATTTCAATTGTGACATTTTACCAAAATACTCCCGGACCACTAGGGGGCGCTCACGGACCACTAGGGGGCGCTCATGGACCACTAGGGGGCGCTCACGGACCACTAGGGGGCGCTCACGGACCACTAGGGGGCGCTCACGGACCACTAGGGGGCGCTCACGGACCACTAGGGGGCGCTCACGGACCACTAGGGGGCGCTCACTTTGAGAAACACTGCTCTACCGGACACGTTACTGACCATCCTCTACAATGAACTGTGTATTTTTCTCATGGGTTCAGGTTACTGTACCTGCTGCAGCAGAGCTCCTCCTCTCTGGAGCTGAGGACAGAGTGTGCCGTGGTGCTGGGCAGCCTGGCCATGGGCACCGAGAACAACATCAAGTCCCTGGTGGACTGTCACATCATCCCCGCCCTGCTTCAAGGTGGAGAGAACAATCAAATCATAAAGTATACCAACACTCGCTGCAGAGAAGGACATATTTTGAGACCTATGTGTGTTTTGTTCCCGCAGGTCTCTTGTGTCCGGACCTGATCTTTATTGAAGCTTGTCTTCGATGTCTCAGAACGGTTTTCATCAGTCCAGTCACCCCCGTGCAGCTGCTCTATACTGTAGGTGGACTTCTACTTGTTCTGCCTGCTTTTTACAGTACATACACACACATAGCATATGCATAAACAACATGTCCCTGCACACAGATACTATCAGTGTTCCTCTAATATTATGGCATCAGAAACAGGTTTGTTGACAGGTAGGTTGACACGTACGAGGAATTTGATCTGGTATTGTGGTGCATACATAAAAGTGAAACACAGATAGAAAACTGTTTTGATAAAACTATAAGAACGTAAAAAAATATCTGTCAGAAAACAAAACGCTCTCTCTTTTCCTCCGTACCCACATCTCAAAAAAGGGGGGGGGCGCTAACAAGCAGATCCAGAATTTACGCTCCTATTACTTCATTGGTAACGTGACACATCCCAACCTATCGTCTCCGTATACAGTCGCAGGTGTGTGAGCCTGTGTATTCAGCAGGATGTCTGCTGCTACATGTCAGGCTCTGTGCTGTATGCAGGGTTGGGTTGTAACGGAATACCTGTAACGGCGTTACGTAATCAGAATACAAAAATCAAGTAACTGTATTCAGCTCGCGTTACATTTGAAAAACGAAGTGAATACATTTTGGATTACTTATTGGAATTATTGGTGGAAAGGTTTCCTCACAATATTTAATATTCATTACTAAAGGTACAGCCGAATCATCACAGCGCACAAAACCGCCGCAGATGGACCAAAAAGGGGGGCGTTTGAAAAAAATCCGCGGGTCCGCTCAGTGAAACAATAACAACGTAACATGGAGGAACAAAAGTCTGCGTTTAAATTGTGTGTGTGTGTAGAGGTGTGTGTGGTTAAAACACATCAGCCTGCGGTCGCTCTTTAGCCTTTCTAGTGATTCTGAAGGTAAACACAGTGAAGGTGTGCGTGAAAGGCGGTGCGTGAAAGGCGGTGCGTGAAAGGCGGTGCGTGAAAGGCGGTGCGTGAAAGGCACTGCTCGCTCGTCTTCTCAGAGGCTGAGTTAACTCTCCCGCTGCCTCCTGGCGCTGCAGAGAGGTCATGAAGTGAAGGAGGTTTTCCTTCTAAAAAACAGCTGTGGGCAGCAGATACTGTGAGAGTCACGGACATGAATTCATAGATCAAGGCAGACTGGTGCACACTCTCTCCTGTTTTGCCAATCCGGTGCTTAAACAAATATAGCTCTACACCCCTGGCCGACATGTCCTTAAAATGAAGTCCGAGTTCGACATTTTAATTCATGTCCTGCCAACACTGGCAGGACAGAAGGCGACACGCCCGTTCCAAGCCGTGTCCCTCACTCCTCACATCCCAAGCTGCATCCCCAACAAGTGTATTATCTTGTTACATCGTTTCAGATGTGATGTTTCAGGTGTGCTCTTGATAAGCCATTAAAACACGTTCAGTTTCCTTTTGCTTTTTGTGTCTCCTGTTCACCAAAACATACCCATCTGTGACGGAAAAATAAAGTAATCCAAAAGTAATCTGATTACTTTTTAAGACACGTAACTGTAACTGTATTCGGATTACTTTCAGAGCCATGTATTCAGTAACTGATTACATTTACAAAGTAACCCTCCCAACCCTGCCTGTATCAGAAACAATGCTCGGTGTGTTTTGGGAGTAATATGCTGTGTGTTTACATTAGCAAGCATGCTAACACTCAGCGCTAACGCTGTGAGCTACTGGAGAGAATATGTGTAACGTAATGTCCTTGTGGTACTGCGAGAGAGAAAGGTTTGAGCTCCATACTGTTTCAGAAATAAAGCTTGAAGTGGTTAGGAGCATAACATGGCGCTGAGATCTCCCCGTAGCAGGGGAAAGCTGCGTGACGCTACAAAGGGGCGTGGCTAAAGCAGAATCAGCCTGTTTGCAACGGGGCTGAAAAAGAGCGGTATGAGGCATGGCTACAATGGGTGATCTGTTTGGTATTTGAAGCAACACACTTCAGACATGTTGTGTATAGGTCTGGCCCTACAATATATGTTTCCGATACAGCATGACAGGTCCACTTTAAATAAGCTCAAGGATGACATTGTGACGATATGAATAATACAGTCTGACCGAAGAGAGGAGAACTCACCAGGTCTCAAAGAAGTAAAAAGACACCAGTAATGTGAACAAACTATTCTATTTCTTTCTTCCATGTGTATGTAACGTCCTCCTGGTGCAACATGCTCTTTAGGTCTCTCTTCCGTTACATAAAAGTAAATTATTTCCATTGTTAAATTATATTTGTTGACGTGTTTTGTTTTAGGACCCCACTGTGATCCCCCATCTAATGTCTCTCCTGAGCCGCTCCCAGAGAACGCAGGAGTACATCACACAGATCTTCTCCCACTGTTGTAAGGTATTTGTTGGTATATCTTCCCACACACACACACTCTCACACACACACTCTCACACACACACTCTCACACACACACACACACACACACACACACACACACACACACACACACACACACACACACACACACACACACACACACACACACACACACACACACACACACACACACACACACACACACACAGTGGAGTCCATGGCTCTTGTGTCCAGGTGGAGATTCATTGTGTTTCGTCTGCAGACCCCGGAGCACCAGACGGTTCTTTTTAACCACGGCGCAATCCAGAACATCGCCCCTCTTCTTATCTCCCCCTCTTATAAGGTACGTCTCTCTGGCCGTTTCTCAATGTCGAGTATGCTTGCTTGGTAGCACATGTCTTCCGAGTCACTTGCTTCAGAAGCTAGGCAAGAACCCTTCCTGGCATTCGGAGAACGAAGAGTGGAACAGGCGAGCGTCACATGAGAGGCCCCGCCTTACATTTTCCGCCACAGATTTGGGGAAATTGGTCCGTGCGCAAAGCATTGTGGGGATTTTAAGGCCGCGGAGTCTACACATGTGCAGCCTCGAAATTTCCCCCAAACCAAGGACGCGGCCTCGGTTTAAATTCCAAGTATGCTGGACATTGGAACGGTCCTGCTGCGCCACTTGATGACGTAGCATCCTTGACATATTGGCTTGGAAGCCAGTTTCCTCGCGATTGAGAAACGGCCTGTGTGAGTAATGTAGATTTACCCAGAAGGCCTTTCACTCACGGGTAACTCTGAATATCTTCCTCTCAGGTCCGGATGCAGGCGTTAAAGTGTTTCTCAGTCCTGGCTTATGAGAACACTCAAGTCTCCATGACACTGGTGAATGGTGAGCGTCTCCTCTCTTTTCACTTCTTCTCTTGTCCCTTCAATTTTGTTGATTCACTATTTCGTTGTCGTCCTTCTTCAGTTTGCTTCGTCTCCTTTACATTTCCCTCCCCTCTATTCTTCCTTCTACTTTCCTCATATTTGTGTCTCATACTTTTTGTTCTGTATTTTCTTCACTGTTTTTCTCTTCTGTCCACCTATCTTATTTGTTGTTATCTTGTTTCATAATTCTACTTCTCTTTGCACTTTCCGTCTCCTCTCCACTCGTCCTCTATTCTCAATATCTTACCTAATATTTATTTACTAGGGATGCTCTGACCGGCCGAGACTCACTCTCTGCCGATCAATCGGTGCTCTCTAAAAATGCCGATCGCATGACGTAAAATGATGATGTAAAATCCATGACGCTTTTCTCTGTTCAGCCGAGTATTGACCTCTCACCTGCTGAGGCTACACGTCTCATATTATTATATCAAACTTTAAGCTGGAGTTCCTCTCTGTCTGTCTCTCTCTCTCTCTCTCTCTCTCTCTCTCTACCTCTCTCTCTCCCTCTCTCTCTCTCTCCCTCTACCTCTCTCTCTCTACCTCTCTCTCTCTCCCTCTCTCTACCTCTCTCTCTACCTCTCTCTCCCTCTCTCTCTCTCTCTCCCTCTCTCTCTCTCTCTCCCTCTACCTCTCTCTCTCTACCTCTCTCTCTCTCCCTCTCTCTACCTCTCTCTCTCTCTCCCTCTCTCTCTACCTCCCTCTCTCTCTCTCTCTCTACCTCTCTCTCTCTCGTCTCTCATTCTCTTCTCCTCTATACGCTCCACTTTCTCACCCCAGTTCTCCTCTGTTCTGTCACCAGTGCTGGTGGATGGTGAGCTGCTCTCTCAGGTATTTGTCAGAATGATGCAGAGGGATCAACCCATTGAAATGCAGCTGACGGCAGCCAAATGGTGAGTGAAGTAAATCATTTAGAATATACGACTCTGTTTCCTTTACACGTTTTCTTTGAGTGACGTCTCCTCCTTTTGTCTCAGTCTAACGTACATGTGTCGAGCGGGCGCCATCAGGACGGACGACAGCTGCGTGGTCCTAAAGGTCAGGACTTTCTGACACTTACATTGTTACTATTTTTCTATTAAGTGAAGATTTGTTATAATTATTCAGATTGTTATTATGATGATGATATACCAGTCGAGGCACTAAAGATAAGAAGTACTTTATTGATCCCAAGTTGGGACATGGCATGGCACAATACAATTAATAGAAATAAACATTTAAAAATGTCAACATATGAATAGCAATAAAAAAATGTTAAATTACAAATGTACAGTGACAAAATATAAAGCAGGATATTATATAGACACAAGAATGTGAGTAATGGAATATTAAATATTAGATTTCTTCCTTATTGTTAGAGAAAATATCACTGGTCTTTTTGTCAATCTCAAAATTCTGACTTTTTCTAAATACTTAAAAATGTTAATTATCACTCGTCACCGGCTTGAGCTTCATCTCAGGATCCATGTGTCTGTGATCCTCTCCAGAATGGAAGGAGTCCTCACATACAGAGCATCAACTAGTTCCTGAGCAGTGTCCTTCACATGCTGATATCCAAGAGAGGGAGTCACACAGTCACAAGATGGAGGAGTAGAAAGCAGTACTCAATGTTTACTTCAGATTAGCTCCATGTCAGAAATGAGCATGCTTGTCATATGTCTCGAAAACTATGATGAAAAATGTTCGTCAACAACCTTTTTTACATGACTAAGACGAGACGATGACGAGCTAAAAATAGATTCTTTATAACGAAGACTATGACGAAATGTATATTTAGTTTTCGTTGACGGGACGGGACTAAGGTGTTAATGGTGGACTATCGGACTTTCCCCCCAAGTGTCCGTCTTGTCCGTCAAAATGCATCTTACGTTTCTAACTTGCAATATCATTATTTCCGCTCTCTGCACTCCAGAAGAGCGATCTCCCTGTGTCTCTCTGTGTGCGGGGGGCGGGGCCTAACAGACACGCTGCAGCGGACACAGAGATCTGCCGGGGGCGGAGCGTTCAGAGAGTATAGACACACATTTTGACTAAAAGTTAACTGAAATTTAATTTTTCAGATTAGCTCCACGTCAGAAATGAGCATGCTTGATGTCTCTCTCCATAGAGGCTGAATCATCATGTTAATCACATAGCTATCACATGCCTCAAACAGTCCTGATGCTCTTCCAGGTCATCACACATCCTGTCATGTTCACAGCTACAGTTGGGATACCTTTGTTATCATGTTACTCTCATGTTGGAAGAGGACATTCAGTATTTTCCCAACACTTATCTAACGTTACTTCCTGTCTTCCTTGCAGACGCTGCCTTGTCTGGTGCGGATGTGCAGTAAAGAGCATCTCCTGGAGGAGAGGGTAGAGGGAGCGGAGACGCTGGCCTACCTGATGGAGCCCGACGTGGAGCTGCAGAGGATCGCCAGCACCACCGACCACCTGGTGGCCATGCTGGCCGACTACTTCAAATACCCCAGCTCTGTGTCGGCCATCACTGACATCAAGAGGGTGGGTCAGCGGCCTGAGTGGGCCCTCTTTAAGGGATTAACAAGGTTTAAAAAAGGGCAGATATTTTGGGTTTTATTACACAAACAAGACTCAAGTTGCACCAACAAATATGATTTATTCTAGGATTAGTTTAGGAAAAACTATTTAGAAATACTTTAATCCAGAACTAAAGTACGCATTTCCTTTAGTAAATCCAAGTGTATTGATCCTAACCAACATGACTTGATGACATTATGCACCGGTTCACTGTCCTCTCTGTCCTCTGCAGCTGGATCACGACCTGAAGCACGCTCACGAGCTGAGACAAGCTGCGTTCAAACTCTACGCCTCGCTGGGCTCCAACGACGAGGACATCCGCAAGAAGGTGAGCTTTCCTCAGGTGTATTTTGCTGTTTGGATATATAATCGTGAGCATACATATTTATATTCTTATCCACCTCTTCTCTTTTCTCTTGTCCTCAGATCACAGAGACAGAGAACATGATGGACCGGATAGTCAGCGGCCTATCAGAGTCCAGCATTAAAGTCCGTTTGGCCGCCGTCAGGTGCATACAAAGTATTTTTGTCCCATCTCCACAAAGCATTTACAGATTAGTTCCTGCAGATCTATTAGAGACATTGAACTTTAAATAAACATGCCAAACATTTCTTCAAAGCAATCTTTCAAAAAAACTTAAATATCTTAAAACATGGCAAGCAGGATTTTATGAATCAATTTGTCTTACCTTGTATTGTAATACCTCAAAATAATAAGTATAATCTATATAAAGATATACAGATTTTTCATATGTTTTACTATTTAAGCTTGTTTTCTGTTGGTATATCTCTTTGTGGATATTATAAATGAGGTATTTACCCTAAATGATCTCTTTAATATAAAAAAAAGGTTTAATTAATTAATTACGATGACATAAAGTCCTAATGATACTTTTACAAAATGCTATGACGTAACTATTCCCTGTCTTTGTCCGTTCGTATTTCTTTCCCAGGTGTCTTCACAGTCTGTCGCGGTCGGTGCAGCAGCTGAGGACGAGCTTCCATGACCATGCGGTGTGGAAACCCCTCATGAAGGTCAGTGGAGTGGATTTATAGGCGAATACGTTACATTTCAGTACTGCAATACTACCTGGTACAAGTGTTTGTCAACAGCTTTAAAATCAAAACTGCTCCACCTGTTAAAAATCTGCTCAAAGATTGTTGGTCACCCTGTCAGAGACTTTCTGACTCAGCAGACCATAATAGCCTGAGAGGCTGTCCAACAACATCATCTGAGACCCAAAGCATGTTCTAACAGAGAATATGAACTGCTGCCATCTAATGGAGATTGAATAAAGTCAGACTGAAGCATCCTCTGTGCTCCGGTCTGTCCTCTCAGTGAACACAGAGCTGAGTCCAGATCAGATGCACGCTGAAGGCGCTTTGAGCAGCTTTTCTCTCACTGATCGTGCTGCTATGTTCAATGTTTGTTTTTCATGTATTGTGTCTTGATATGTGTTGATGTTACTCATGGAGCTGCTGTGATGCAAGTTGCATTTCAGACTTGATCTGACCATTAGAGTATTATCGTATCGCATTTGTATACTCCTATAAACACATAGTGAGATGTTGTGTTGTGCTGTGTGTAGCTGCTGCAGAACGCTCCGGATGAAGTCCTGGTCATGGCCTCCTCAACACTATGCAATCTACTGCTGGAGTTCTCCCCCAGCAAAGAGGTATGTTACATATCTGTAGTCAGAGGTGGGAAGTAGTGGAGTACAAATACTTTGTTACTGTACTTAAGTATATGTTTCTGGTATCAGTACTTTAGTCCACTACGACTTTTTACTTTCTACTTCTTACATGTTGAACTCAAATACCTGTACTTTCTACTTCGTACATGTTGAACTCAAATACCTGTACTTTCTACTTCTTACATGTTGAACTCAAATACCTGTACTTTCTACTTCTCACATGTTGAACACAAATACCTGTACTTTCTACTTCTTACATGTTGAACTCAAATACCTGTACTTTCTACTTCTTACATGTTGAACACAAATACCTGTACTTTCTACTTCTCACATGTTGAACTCAAATACCTGTACTTTCTACTTCTCACATGTTGAACCCAAATACCTGTACTTTCTACTTCTCACATGTTGAACTCAAATACCTGTACTTTCTACTTCTCACATGTTGAACCCAAATACCTGTACTTTCTACTTCTTACATGTTGAACTCAAATACCTGTACTTTCTACTTCTTACATGTTGAACACAAATACCTGTACTTTCTACTTCTCTCATGTTGAACACAAATACCTGTACTTTCTACTTCTTACATGTTGAACTCAAATACCTGTACTTTCTACTTCTTACATGTTGAACACAAATACCTGTACTTTCTACTTCTCTCATGTTGAACACAAATACCTGTACTTTCTACTTCTCACATGTTGAACTCAAATACCTGAACTTTCTACTTCTCTCATGTTGAACACAAATACCTGTACTTTCTACTTCTTACATGTTGAACTCAAATACCTGTACTTTCTACTTCTCTCATGTTCCAAACAGCTGGTTCCTTTAGTCTGAATGTGTGTTGGTGCGTGGTCATTATTCTTTAGAGTCACTGCGTGCCTATTGGTTGGAACACGATCCGTGTATCCATCACTTCCTGGTCTTCTCTAAAGAAGAGGGACCAATGGAAACGTCGCCATGTTGCCGTTGTTCAGCATGGAAACATTCATTAGCTAACAATGACATTATTGTTCTATTGATATAAAGGGAGGTCAGGTACTCTTTAAAGCAGCTGCTAGCTATGGGTACTTTTTACTGAAGTACACTTCAAAGCCTCTTTACTTTGACTTGAGGAAAGAAGTTTAGTCAGTACTTCTACTTTCACCAGAGTATTTTTAAACACGAGTATCTGTACTTCTACTTGAGTAAAGCATGTGGGTACTTTTGCCAGCTCTGACTATAGTTCTTTTGATACTTTTATTTTACTCAACATTAGTCAAATAGTCTATGTTTTGTATGTGTCTCTTACGGTCCGCTGTAACCTCAAGAAAATGGGACATAGTAAAACTGATTCCTGTCTCAAATGATGCTGTTGTTGGACGATTTAAAATCATGATTTGATGTTTAATATGAAGGTCATTTGTTTCTGTGATGCAGCCCATCCTGGAGTCGGGGGTAATTGAGCTGCTCTGCACTCTGACGCAGAGCGACAGTCCTGCTCTGAGGGTCAATGGGATCTGGGCTTTAATGGTAAGAAAAGGATTTAACTATTTTTACACTTGTTCTTACAACCATCCTCTTTTTTCGTCATTTCCCTCTCTTTTCTCTTCCCTTCTCCTCTCCACTTGCCCTGTGTTAATTAAATCTCTCTCTCATCTCATCTGCAAAAAACTTGAGCAACAGTGTTGTGTTTTGAGCTGCGGGACTTTTATATATAAATAAATGTACCTTACGTTGAAGCCCTTGCCAAAAGAGTTCACAAAATAAATTGAAGAAATATGAGAAATCTACTGGAATGGACCTTTTGCGTTATATAGTTGAAATGTCTCGCTTTGTCAAAAATCCCAAATATATTTACTTTAATATCATATAAAACTGCTTTTTGAAAAGCTAACACCAGCATTTTTGTTGGCAAACAAATTAATCGCTAAAAGAAAAAGCTATTTGTCTTTCTTTTGAGGAATTGATTCGATCAGTGGTTCCCAAAGTGGGGGCATGATAGACGTGCGAGAGACCAGGAGGAAAAATGGTTATTAAAAAAAAAAGAAAATTGGAAAATTATTGATTCAAAAATAATATGATGCAGTACTACGTCTGGGTCTCTGTTTCATTAAAGCTCGGGTGTGTGTGTGTGTGTGTGTGTGTGTATGTGTGTGTGTGTGTGTGTGTGTGTGTGTGTGTGTGTGTGTAGAACATGGCGTTCCAGGCGGATCAGAAGGTGAAGGTGGAGATCGTCCGGTGTTTGGGAACAGAACAGTTGTTCCGGCTGCTATCGGACCCCGACAGCAACGTGCTGATGAAGACCCTCGGGCTGCTGAGGAACCTGCTGTCAACACGCCCAGTAAGACACACACACACACACACACACACACACACACACACACACACACACACACGCCCAGTAAGAGACACACACGCACACAGTAACACACACACACACACACACGCACACACACAGTAAGACACACCCAGTAAGAGACACACACACACGCCCAGTAAGACACACACACACACACACACACACACACACACACACACACACACACACCCACCAGTAAGACACACAAACACCCAGTAAGAGACACACACGCCCAGTAACACACACACACACACGCCCAGTAAGAGACACACGATCAGAGACTTATTAGTACAATGCATTAGTGATGGAATACTGGCCTTCTTATCTCCAGCACATTTCTGGAACATCTTACCAGTGACATCGTGTTGCTGTGTTCAAACATGGAGAGGTTTCGCTCCTGGGTTACAGCACAGTAAAGGAAGCCCTGGGACAAAAGTGAGACATTTTAATTCTGCTGATCCATTTTTTAGGTCTTTCTCTCCTGTGTTAACGACTTGTACAAAATACAAATCATACATAAAACAGGTGAGAATGTTTGTGGATGTAATTCTAATTCTAGCCAGACACTTTTTTCGATCAGATTTGTTTTCACATTTGTCTCTCAGGGCTTCTTTCAAAACCCCGAAATCCTTTGTTACTCGTCCACATGATCTTTTCCCTATTTTTCTCGACCACACAATGTTGTTTTTTTATTTTACTGTACGAGGATGTTTTTGTGTTTTTCTTTGCTCAAAGTTATTAAGAAAGATATGTCCTCTCTTCGATGCAGTACAAATATTTATGTATCTTAAAGGTCATCTATCATGCTATTTCTAGGCAATAGCACAGCTCTCAGATATATACAAATATATAAAAATCATGTCTATGAAGTGTTTTGCTCAAAATACCAAACAGATCATCCTAGCCATGCCTCATGTCCCTCTATTTCACTTCCTGTTTCTAAAGTGCTGATAAAAAATAAATTGATTAAATAAAAAAGGGGAGGGGTCTGAGCTCATGCGGGACCCGGCAGCTACCGTCTAAACTAAATGCTGCCGTGATGAAACGCCATATCATGGATTATCAAGGCTCTGAAACAGTCTGGAGCTCAAAGGCTTTCTCTCTTGCCGGTTATACCACAAGGTGAGTTCCTCTTTACTTCCTGCTTCTTCACACACATGCTCTCCAGCACAGGTTAGCTCTGAGTGTTAGCGATGCTGATGTAAACACCGACCATATTACGTCCAGAACAGTCGGTCATTGTTTCCGATAGCAACGTTTCTGATTGGGTCCACATTTCAGATGTTACGTCATATCGGACGCAAATCTGGATCAGCTCCGTTGTTCCCCGTTTTTAGAGATTTGGGTACGGAGGAAAAGAGAGAGGGTTTTATTTTCTGACGCTGCGTGAGTTCCCCGACACACCGGGGACACATGTTGATGGATAAAAGACATTAAAAAGTGCATTTTGCATGATAGGTCCTCTTTAACGTAATACCAAATTATTCCAGCATATTTTAATACCAGTTTAAGAGTCCATTCGTGATTAACTGGGTGCTGAGTTTGCATACATCCTTCAGAGATGTTGCCTACATGCCTGCATACTGAATCTCTCCTGCTTCCTCTCTTGATTCGCCAGCACATCGACCAGATCATGAGTTCTCACGGGAAGCAGATCCTGCAGGCGGTGACCCTCATCCTGGAGGCGGAGCACAGTGTGGAGGTCAAAGAGCAGGTGAGCGCTCATCCCCTTCATGCTTACAAATGCTTTTCATTCGGAATTTATGATTTAAAAAAAGCTGCACATTTTAACATTCTGCAGTCTTTATTAATCTGCAGTGGTGGCTGTAGACATGGGAAAACATCAGTGAGAATCAGTTGGCAATTAAGAGTGTTTCAAGGAATATAACGGTGCAGAACAGTCTATACAAGTAATTGGAATATTGATATATGTAAGTTGCAAACAGGTGAATGTTATGGATGTTCTTTCAAAACGTCAGGTGTTTAACAGTCTTATGGCCTGTGGGGAGAAACTGCATCACAACAAAATACATGTTGGTCACTGATGTCACGTTTTTATTTCCTGCCAGACGCTGTGCATCCTCGCCAACATCGCAGACGGCAACACAGCCAAGGAAATCCTCATGACAAATGACGACATCCTGCAGAAAATCAAATACTACATGGTACTTTTTATAAACTCTACTGTAGCTGTTAGGAAAATCTCACTCGTCCTCTGCTTGAGCTTCAACATCAGGATCCATGTATCTGGGATCCTCTCCAGAATGGAAGTAGTCATCACATACAGAGCATCAACTAGTTCCTGAACAGTGTCCTTCACATGCTGATATCCAAGAGAGGGAGTTACACAGTCTCAAGATTCTCACTTTTTCTAAAAATCTCTAAATTCTCACTTTTTCTAAAAAACTCAAAATTCTCACTTTTTCTCAAAATCTAAAATGTCTCACTTTTTCTCAAAATTCTCACTTTTTCTGAATACTTAAAAATAATAATAATCACTCGTCCCCGGCTTGAGCTTCAACATCAGGATCCATGTATTTCTGATCCTCTCCAGAATGGAAGTAGTCATCACATACAGAGCATCAACTAGTTCCTGAGTTCCTGAGTTCCATGCTGATATCCAAGAGAGGGAGTCACACAGTCACAAGATGGAGGAATACCGGTTCTTCTAACATACATCCAGTCATTTACAAAATACTGACTTTTTCTCAAAATCTCAAAATTCTGGAGAAAAAAACCTTTACTTTTTTCTCAAAATTATGACAATTTTCTCAAAATTATGACAATTTTCTCAAAATTATGACATTTTTCTCAAAATTATGACTTTTTTCTAAAAATGTCCAAATCTTTTTTTTTTTAAATCTCAAAAATGTCAAAATGTTGACTTTCTCTAAAAATTCTGACTTTTTCTCAAAACCTAAAAATTCAATGTTTACTTCAGATTAGCTCCACGTCAGAAATGAGCATGCTTGATGTCTATCTCCATAGAGGCTGAATCATCATGTTCATCACATAGCTATCATCTGCCTCAAGCAGTCCTGATGCTCTTCCAGGTCATCACACATCCTCTCATGTTCACAGCTACACTTGGGATACCTTTGCTATCATGTTACTCTCATGTTGGAAGAGGACATTCAGTATTTTCCCAACAGTAGCTCATCCATGCGATCAGACCTGATGCTGGTGTTGTTGCAGCATGCATACTGATTCTCTGAATGGGAATCAGAGGATGCAGGATGTTGTATCTGAACATCTGAACACTACTCTGTGTTTTAGTAGTTAGACTTCTTGTTGATGCTTTTCCCTCCCTTGTAATTGTTGTTGTTCTTCTGTTCCTGCAGGGCCATTCGAATGTGAAACTGCAGCTCGCCGCCACCTTCTGCATCTCCAACCTGATCTGGAACGAGGAGGACGGTAAGCTCGGGACTCGTGGGTTTAGTTATGGTAGCACTTTATAATAACCCCTTGTAAATAAATGGTGAATTGAGAGTTAATAATAAGCTTTTTATTGCCAAGAACCAATAAAAAGGTTATTTATAATATTCTGATTTATGCTATAATGAAATTGTTTACTAGTTTGTTATGTGAACTAATTATATCATAGCTGTTAAAAGACAAGATATTTAATGAATATTTAAACATATCTGGTCCATGTGTCAATGTTTTTTTATTTTTTTATTATTACAAATAATGTTTTAATTGCACATTTTTATTATATTATTTAAAATGTGTAATGTGTGCAACAATAAACTGTTTAAATAACACACATTTAAGCATTTCTATTAAATATTTAACTTGATAAATTAGCATTTCACTGTTTGCTAACAGTACCAAATCAGTTAAACAATTTTTTAAATGATGGTTTATAAGTTCACAGTACCTGTCTCATATGTTGAAATTCTTGATCTGAATCCCTGTTACAGCAGAGAATCATCCTGGACTCTAGGGGGCGCTGTGCTAAGCCACCTTAGCTACAATGCTAATGTTGCTAGCAGCAGAACGCCATGTTTCAGAGTTTTAATTTAAGGCCTTTTTGTAATTTGTTATTGCTGGAAAATCAGAAACTCAAGTAATTGTTTTTCATCTTTCAGTTCAAGCAGTGGTCAGCAGCGATTGTTCCCCAAAAGGTCAGCACAGCTCAGGTCAACGTTTAACACATTTTAACTTCTTTTAGAGCAAAAGTGACATTTGTTAAAGCCCGCGTCACACTGTCCCGAAATTGACACCAGATGGATAAAGGACATGTTCAAATTCGGCTGTGATCGTAGCAACATCGGGCCATTTGTGAGGGCATCTTAAGCCTTCGTATGACCGCCGGTGGAGTTTCTCAGGCTCCGGCAGCAACTTCGTGAGCGGTGGCAAAATCTTTGGCATGCCAACAAATTGCCGAAGGACCTTGAGAAGGTTCATTTCCGTGTTGAATTTGTGTGTCCATGTTGCCCTTCGTAAGGCCAGTGTGAGGGCATAGATGAGAATAACATGTCATGCGTCACTTCCGGGCAAAAATGACGGCTCCGCCCACTTTTGGGGGAAAACAAAGCTGTCATTTGAACGGCGGTCAATTCAAATTCCGAAGTTTTTGCCAATCCGATCAGAAATGTAAGAAAACCGTGGATTTTCTGATCTTCAAAGAGCCCGATTACGATGGCCAGTCAGGCTAACAATTACATTCAATCATTGGAAATCGACGATCGGGCTCGATATATGGTTAAATATAGCAGTAGGCGATCGATGTCCAAAGATGAGTAACGTCTACGTCACTTTATGGCCCCGCCCACTTTTGGGGGAAACCAACGCTGTCATTTCAACGACGATCGAGCCTGAAGCCACAGAGCTCCTTCGTTCTTAGAGGAAGTTCAGAAACACTGAACTCTGGATTTGTTTTAATGTTAGAGGTGCAGTAAACGACACAGCAGCTTGTTGGCGTGATAAAACTATTATTTTCCGCCTCGCTCATGAGAGTAACAGCTGGCGAAATTACAGCCTCGCCTACTGATTTTAATGTAACCAGATATCGAGCCCGATCGTCGATTTCCAATGATTTCATGTAATTGTTTGCCTGACTGGCCGTCGTAACCGGGCTCTTTGAAGATCCACAAATCCACGGTTTTCTTTCACTTCTGATCGGATTGGCAAAGACTTCAGAATTTGTATCGACCGCCGTTCAAATCACAGCGTTGTTTCCCCCCAAAAGTGGGCGATGCCGTAATTTTCGCCCGGAAGTGACGCAGGTGTTACTCTCATTTATCTTGTCAATTCGTGTCATCTTCGTCTAATCATCGGTGCCATCGGGCTTGTGTTCTGTGAAACTGAAAAGGATATTAAATCGTTTTTGTTACTTTCGTTGCAGTTGTATGTCTTGAATGTAATTTAGATTAACTTCCCGTTTTATTTAGATGCTTTTATTTTGAAGGCGAGTTTAAGCTTTTGACAGGAAGTTGTTGTTGCTATGGAAACAACATGACGGAGAAAAATTTATATCTTCTACATATAAAGACGGAGAAAGTAAAGAACATAGTACTTTAACATTGTTTTTGTTACTTTCGTTGCAGTTGTATGTCTTGAATGTAATTTAGATTAACTTCCCGTTTTATTTAGATGCTTTTATTTTGAAGGGGAGTTTAAGCTTTTGACAGGAAGTTGTTGTTGCTATGGAAACAACATGACGGAGAAAACTTAATATCTTCTACATATAAAGACGGAGAAAGTAAAGAACAAAGTACTTTAACATTGTTTTTGTTGCTTTCGTTGCAGTTGTACGTCTTAAATGTAATGTTGCCTTCGTGTGTGGTTCGGGGCCATCTAAGTGCGAAATTCACAATTCCATATTCGTGTGTCCATCTGGTGTCAACTTCGGGACAGTGTGACAGGGGCTTTATGAACAAGAACATTTAGACTATACTGCAATGAATGCTTAATGAT
Organism: Pseudochaenichthys georgianus; assembly: GCF_902827115.2. NCBI lineage: Eukaryota > Metazoa > Chordata > Actinopteri > Perciformes > Channichthyidae > Pseudochaenichthys > Pseudochaenichthys georgianus. The sequence continues at coordinate 94,170 of NW_027262995.1, forward strand.
TAACAAAGCCATTTATGCCTTTAATTGAATGTCTTTTATGTGTTTCAGGTTCTCAGGAGCGTCAGGATAAACTGAGAGAGATGGGCTTTGTCGACATTCTGCACAAACTCACCCAGGCCTCGGACCCCAACCTCTGTGACAGGTGGGCTAGGAGAGCAAAATCAAGACAGTTATCAAAGCCATAGTTTGTCTTTTTACAAAATGGGGTTGTACAGTATGTATGGAGATACTTTGTAGTCAGTGTATTACCTTCGGCCAATAGAGCGGTGCAGGGATGACGTATTTACCTGGAAGTAAGCTGCTGGTTCCCTCGACAAAAGAGCAACGGGATTCCTCCCTAGGATTTTGGAAAATAGCTCCAAATAAGGTCTGTGGAGAAAGAACCTGTTTGATAAATGCACGTTCAGCCGGATAATCTCCACATGTCCACATGCTTTTATAATGTTCGAATCATAAATCTAGTCGCCAGAAGCAAAATGCTACCGTAATGCTATCAAGGAACTACAGCCGAGTCCAGCAGCACGACTTCAACGTCACGCCAACTTAAGGTCCATATTCAAACATACAGATTCAAACATGAAGTGTTTGTTTGAACACTCTACAGGAGGCAGGGACTTGCTTTCAAGCAGAACAGAAACTAACTTAGCGGAGTGTTTACGTGTTCGGCGCAATGACGTACAACGGCCTGGACAACTTCTGTAGTCCTATTCAGCTCTGTAAGGAAGTCTGACGGAAGGGGCAGATTTTTTTACGGTTGTTTACTTTCAAATTCTCGCACTCGAGCTGGTTTCTCCATTCTTACCTACCCCACCTTTAAGTACAGTAACAAAGTATTTGTACTCCACTACTTTCCCCCTCTGCTTTTTAATAACTGGTCTGATTGTGTCCCTCTCTCTCAGGGCGAAGACGGCAATGCAGCAGTACCTCGCGTGACCACAGGGGGCAGAGATCCTCCACTGCCAGCCTCACTAACAATCGTCGGGAGGAAACCGGCCATCGGCTCTTTTTTTTCGAGTTTTTTTATTTTTGCACAGAGACACCTTTTGTGGACCTGTGGCTGGCCTCCCCCCCTCCCTCTCCCCCCTCCCCCACACCACCACCACCTCACTCCAGACCTCACCTCGGAGACTCTGTGGTTGTTGGGAGATTAACGGTTAGGAGGGGTTTGCGTGTTTGTTTTCTTTCAACAATGAAGTGATATTTTTCCTTTTGGGACTTTGTGAGTTTTGGTTGGCGTGCGACAGCCTGTTGGACTCCTTACGATGGAGATGGCGCTCTGAGAGAAATGGACTACGAGGTTTTTGAGCACGGCTGTCGGACAGCAAAGCTTCCCGGTTTTATTTCCTTTTTAATTAATATTACTATTAATACTAATGTTTCCTTCTGGCGCCGCAAGCAAGGACACATTTGGAAAAATACAGACTTGCCTATTTTGGAATTGTGGGTGTTTTTTTCATTTTTTTGTGGATACATACCTCGTAAATATATAAATATATATAAATATAAACATAAATATATATTTTTGGATTTGTATTTTCCCCTGTTTTGTTTTCATTCATGCTCTCTGAACCCTGGCAGTGAATCCGCTGCAGTCTGATTATGGAAATGACTTTGAACGTGGATTTTTTTTTGAGGTAAATAAGGAAAGGAATTGTGATTCTCCTTGAATTTCTGTTTTTGATTTTCTCACCGTTGTGGTTCTGCGTGCACTGTCTTCTGTCCAACATCCTTATAGTCCCAATGGGAAATGTAGATCCAGAGAGCTCACTCTGACCTGCCCGGTTACTAACTAACAGGCATGAGTTCACACAGCGGAGATGAGAGGGTTCATGTGTCCTCACTGCTCTGTTTAACAATGTCAGCCCCTCTTCTGTGTGTGTTTGTCAAAAGGGATTTCTCTCTCTCCTCTGAAGTGTTTTGGAGAAGCGAGGACAGAGTGGATGCAAGGCACGTCCACAGCAGCAGAATCAAGTGCTTAATTTCTCCCTCATTATATACTTTCCTCTCCCATCAGGATCTTTCTCGACTGTTGTTCCCTGACATTTCAATCCTTACTGAAACTCTGATAGAATGAATGTTACCATTGAAAATATATGCAGACTTGAAGAAGGATCTCCTCTTGTGTTGTGTCTTATTTCTTCTTCTCTGATAAATGTCTAAAATGCTGTGTGTGTGTTTACATTTGAAGTGTGTGTAGTACTAGCTTAAACCTCAGTCTAAAGCAGGGGTCGGCAACCCCCTGGCACGGCACCGTAACCAGTGGCACAATAGGAATACGTGGAATAAGTGTGCAAAATATTAAATTTTTATTTTCCGATCCTGAACGAGACCGCCGCCAGAGCGCTTCTCCCCCGTTACCTGCAGAAGGAAGCCATGCACGCAACGCAGCCCCGCTCTCTTTAACTCCAGGCGACTTTCTGCCGCTTTCCTCCGTGGTGCTGATCGTCTCACCACGGAGGAAAGCACTTCACTACTTGCAGTACCCAGAAGGAGCTGTACACATGCCGCAGTTTTTCCTTGGCTGTGTCTTTAGTTGAAAGCCCAGTGGCGATCTGCTCATCTCTCATCGAAATAACATGCTACAAAGGGCGGACTGGCCATGTGTGTTCTGGAGAATCACAGAACGGACAATCGCCCTTATTATTATGCCGTTTGTTTGTTAAATTCGGCATCATGTAAGTTGCGCTGACAGGTCCACACACTGCTTCCCCGCAGCACTCCATATCAAAAAGGTTGCCGACCCCTGGTCTAAAGCATACACATACTCTGTGCCTCATTTATTTCCACTGTGAGGAAGTCACAGAGGTTAATACAAGTTTCTCGGCAACATATTAACCCAGGGCGCCGGAGGGCGGGTTCCAAATCGTCGGAGGGCGTTCCAGATCGCCGGGGGGGGGGGGGCAGGGGGTGACGGAGCTTTGATTTTTGTTGGGGGGTCTCCAGTGGTCTCTTCCAGCAGTCCGTCGAAACACCCAAAACAGCCCCAAAAACAGCAGTGTTTTGGGAATAGGCCTATATGACAAAACACAATGAAACACCTAAGCTTATATATTCAGAGTTCATTCATCAATTGACGATACCAAGAGGCTAAGTATATATTGTTTAACAAGAATATATATCTTGCGTGCAAAACCTTGAAAAATAAAGATATTGAGTATTTTGTGCGATTTTTCCCCATCCAGCGCGCCCTCCGGCCTCATCCAGCGCGCCCTCCGGACCCATCCAGCGCGCCCTCCGGTCTTTAGTCACACCCCTATGGTGTAGTTATGCATTGAATGAAAAACTTGGGTCGCAGGTTCCTCAATAGTGCATTACAAAGACATCTATCAATATTTGTGCATACCTCCAGCAAATGTTAACTATGTTGAAGCACTTATTTTAACTGATATTATACATAATGTCTTATACTCTTATGAGATGTATGTAGATATTTCATCTCTATTTCAATGCTAATGTTGCTAGCAGCAGAACGCCATGTTTCAGAGTTTCAATTTAAGGCCTTTTTGTAATTTGTTATTGCTGGAAAATCAGAAACTCAAGTAATTGTTTTTCATCTTTCAGTTCAAGCAGTGGTCAGCAGCGATTGTTCCCCAAAAGGTCAGCACAGCTCAGGTCAACGTTTAACACATTTTAACTTCTTTTAGAGCAAAAGTGACATCTGTTAAAGCCCGTGTCACACTGTCCCGAAATTGACACCAGATGGATAAAGGAAATGTTCAAATTCGGCTGTGATCGTAGCAACATCGGGCCATTCGTGAGGGCATCTTAAGCCATCGTATGACCGCCGGTGGACTTTCTCAGGCTCCGGCAGCAACTTCGTGAGCGGAGGCAAAATCTTTGGCATGCCAACAAATTGCCGAAGGACCTTGCGAAGGTTCATTTTCGTGTTGAATTCGTGTGTCCATGTTGCCCTTCGTAAGGCCATCGTGAGGGCATAGATGAGAATAACATGTCATGCGTCACTTCCGGACAAAAATGACATGTCATTTGAACGGCGGTCAATTCAAATTCCGAAGTTTTTGCCAATCCGATCAGAAATGTAAGAAAACCGTGGATTTTCTGATCTTCAAAGAGCCCGATTACGATGGCCAGTCAGGCTAACAATTACATTCAATCATTGGAAATCGACGATCGGGCTCGATTATACAGTTAAATATAGCGTAGGCGATCGATGTCCAAGATGAGAGTACGTCTACGTCACTTAATGGCCCCGCCCACTTTTGGGGGAAAACCAACGCTGTCATTTGAAACGACGATCGAGCCTGAAGCCACAGAGCTCCTTCGTTCTTAGAGGAAGTTCAGAAACACTGAACTCTGGATTTGTTTTTAATGTTGAGGTGGCAGTAAACGACACAGTAGCTTGTTGGCGTGATAAAACTATTATTTTCCGCCTCGCTCATGAGAGTAACAGCTGGCGAAATTCACAGCCTCGCCTACTGATTTTAATTTAACCATATATCGAGCCCGATCGTCGATTTCCAATGATTTCCATGTAATTGTTTGCCTGACTGGCCATCGTAACCGGGCTCTTTGAAGATCCACAAATCCACGGTTTTTCTTTCCACTTCTGATCGGATTGGCAAAACTTCAGAATTTGTATCGACCGCCGTTCAAATCACAGCGTTGTTTCCCCCCAAAAGTGGGCGATGCCGTAATTTTCGCCCGGAAGTGACGCAGGTGTTACTCTCATTTATCTTGTCAATTGCGTGTCATCTTCATCTAATCATCGGTGCCATCGGGCTTGTGTTTCTGTGAAACTGAAAAGGATATTAAATCGTTTTTGTTACTTTCGTTGCAGTTGTATGTCTTGAATGTAATTTAGATTAACTTCCCGGTGCAGGGATGACGTATTTACCTGGAAGTAAGCTGCTGGTTCCCTCGACAAAAGAGCAACGGGATTCCTCCCTAGGATTTTGGAAAATAGCTCCAAATAAGGTCTATGGAGAAAGAACCTGTTTGATAAATGCACGTTCAGCCGGATAATCTCCACATGTCTACCCTGCTTTTATAATGTTCGAATCATAAATCTAGTCGCCAGAAGCAAAATGCTACCGTAATGCTATCAAGGAACTACAGCCGAGTCCAGCAGCACGACTTCAACGTCACGCCAACTTAAGGTCCATATTCAAACATACAGATTCAAACATGAAGTGGTTTGTTTGAACACTCTACAGGAGGCAGGGACTTGCTTTCAAGCAGAACAGAAACTAACTTAGAGGAGTGTTTACGTGTTCGGCGCAATGACGTACAACGGCCTGGACAACTTCTGTAGTCCTATTCAGCTCTGTAAGGAAGTCTGAAGGAAGGGGCAGATTTTTTACGGTTGTTTACTTTCAAATTCTCGCACTCGAGCTGGTTTCTCCATTCTTACCTACCCCACCTTTAAGTACAGTAAACAAAGTATGTGTACTCCACTACTTTCCCCCTCTGCTTTTTAATAACTGGTCTGATTGTGTCCCTCTCTCTCAGGGCGAAGACGGCGATGCAGCAGTACCTCGCGTGACCACAGGGGGCAGAGATCCTCCACTGCCAGCCTCACTAACAATCGTGCGGGAGGGAAAACCGGCCATCGGCTCTTTTTTTTTCGAGTTTTTTTATTTTGCACAGAGACACCTTTTGTGGACCTGTGGCTGGCCTCCCCCCCTCCCTCTACCCCCTCCCCCCACCACCGACCACCACCTCACTCCAGACCTCACCTCGGAGACTCTGTGGTTGTTGGGAGATTAACGGTTAGGAGGGGTTTGCGTGTTTGTTTTCTTTCAACAATGAAGTGATATTTTTCCTTTTGGGACTTGTGAGTTTGGTTGGCGTGCGACAGCCTGTTGGACTCCTTACGAATGGAGATGGCGCTCTGAGAGGAAATGGACTACGAGGTTTTTGAGCACGGCTGTCGGACAGCAAAGCTTCCCGGTTTTATTTCCTTTTTAATTAATATTACTATTAATACTAATGTTTCCTTCTGGCGCCGCAAGCAAGGACACATTTGGAAAATACAGACTTGCCTATTTTGGAATTGTGGGTGTTTTTTTCATTTTTTTGTGGATACATACCTCGTAAATATATAAATATATATAATATAAACATAAATATATATTTTTGGATTTGTATTTTCCCCTGTTTTGTTTTCATTCATGCTCTCTGAACCCTGGCAGTGAAATCCGCTGCAGTCTGATTATGGAAATGACTTTGAACGTGGATTTTTTTTGAGGTAAATAAGGAAAGGAATTGTGATTCTCCTTGAATTTCTGTTTTTGATTTTCTCACCGTTGTGGTTCTGCGTGCACTGTCTTCTGTCCAACATCCTTATAGTCCCAATGGGAAATGTAGATCCAGAGAGCTCACTCTGACCTGCCCGGTTACTAACTAACAGGCATGAGTTCACACAGCGGAGATGAGAGGGTTCATGTGTCCTCACTGCTCTGTTTAACAATGTCAGCCCCTCTTCTGTGTGTGTTTGTCAAAAGGGATTTCTCTCTCTCCTCTGAAGTGTTTTGGAGAAGCGAGGACAGAGTGGATGCAAGGCACGTCCACAGCAGCAGAATCAAGTGCTTAATTTCTCCCTCATTATATACTTTCCTCTCCCATCAGGATCTTTCTCGACTGTTGTTCCCTGACATTTCAATCCTTACTGAAACTCTGATAGAATGAATGTTACCATTGAAAATATATGCAGACTTGAAGAAGGATCTCCTCTTGTGTTGTGTCTTATTTATTCTTCTCTGATAAATGTCTAAAATGCTGTGTGTGTGTGTTTACATTTGAGTGTGTGTGTGTGTGTGTGTGTGTGTGTGTGTGTGTGTGTGTGTGTGTGTGTGTGTGTGGTGTGTGGTGTGTGTGTGTGTGTGTGTGTGTGTGTGTGTGTGTGTGTGGTGTGGTGTGGTGTTGTGTGTGTGTGTGTAGTACTAGCTTAAACCTCAGTCTAAAGCAGGGGTCGGCAACCCCCTGGCACGGCACCGTAACCAGTGGCACAATAGGAATACGTGGAATAAGTGTGCAAAATATTACATTTTTATTTTCCGATTCTGAACGAGACCGCCGCCAGAGCGCTTCTCCCCCGTTACCTGCCGCAGTTTTTCCTTGGCTGTGTCTTTAGTTGAAAGCCCAGTGGCGATCTGCTCATCTCTCATCGAAATAACATGCTACAAAGGGGCGGACTGGCCATGTGTGTTCTGGAGAATCACAGAACGGACAATCGCCCTTATTATTATGCCGTTTGTTTGTTAAATTCGGCATCATGTAAGGTGCGCTGACAGGTCCACACACTGCTTCCCCGCAGCACTCCAGATCAAAAAGGTTGCCGACCCCTGGTCTAAAGCATACACATACAGTACTCTGTGCCTCATTTATTTCCACTGTGAGGAAGTCACAGAGGTTAATACAAGTTTCTCGGCAACATATTAACCCAGGGCGCCGGAGGGCGGGTTCCAAATCGCCGGAGGGCGTTCCAGATCGCCGGGGGGGGGGGGGGGGGGGGCGGGGGGTGACGGACCTTTGATTTTTGTTCGGGGGGTCTCCAGTGGTCTCTTCCAGCAGTCCGTCGAAACAGCCCCAAAAACAGCAGTGTTTTGGGAATAGGCCTATATGACAAAACACAATGAAATACCTAAGCTTATATATTCAGAGTTCATTCATCAATTGACGATACCAAGAGGCTAAGTATATATTGTTTAACAAGAATATATATCTTGCGTGCAAAACCTTGAAAAATAAAGATATTATTGAGTATTTTGTGCGATTTTTCCCAAGCTGAGCGCGCCCTCCGGCCTCATCCAGCGCACTCCGGTCTTTAGTCACACCGCTATGGTGTAGTTATGCATTGAATGAGAAACTTGGGTCGCAGGTTCCTCAACAGTGCATTACAAGACATCTATCAATATTTGTGAATACCTCCAGCAATGTTAACTATGTTGAAGCACTTATTTTAACTGATATTATACATATGTATTATACTCTTATGAGATGTATGTAGATATTTCATCTCCGGCCTTGTCAGGTATTGAACAATCAATAAATAAAGAACACAGAATTGTTGAATATAAAATACAGAATTTGTGAGATTATAATAAATGATTTTCAAATAAACACCACTGCATATTTAATAATAATGTAATGTTATCAATTAACAACAGGTGTCACAAACATAAGACCAGCTGTTAAATAAAGCTCTTCTGACCTTAGCTGGGTGGGTATATATATATATATTAATGCTGCCCATTATGGGCACAAGCAATTTTCAGCCATTTGTTAATTATATGTTTTAAATGTGAGTGTTTCCTATCCCCTAAACCTCCAGGGATGTACACAGTTTAATACTGGCAACTTCTTATTATG
>NW_027262995.1:115000-116917 GCF_902827115.2 Pseudochaenichthys georgianus
TCCCTCCCCCGGTGGGCGCGACCGAAGATCTGGATTGGAGCATGCCGGCCGACGCTCCAATCCCCGCACACACCTTCCGGGGACAGCTCCAAGGCCGTGGGCGAGAGAGGTCTGGATCTGTGGCAGACGGCTCTCGGTACTCTCGGTGTTAGTTTCTGTTAACGGTGGTTAGCTAGTTGTGGTATATTTGTGTTTATACTTATAACTCTGTTTATCTTGTAGTACAACGATAACTGTGGTTAACTTGTACCCAGGCTGCGTTTTGGAGACTGCCTATTTTTGTTTCCCTTATTTTTTTTATCCCACTTTAGAAGTGAGGTTTTCTTTTGTTTGTTTGTTTGTTAGTTTGTCTACAACTTGTAAACTCTTATTTAAAGAGTCTCCCTTAGTTCCTTTGTTAACTTATTCAAACCGGTGCCTTTGTGGCCTTTTTGTTTTGATTGTGGCGGTTTGTTGACAACTTTATTGTGCGCATTCATTAAAACAACTTCCTATTTTCCAATTTCAACTGGTTATATGTTACCTCCCACTTTCCACGAGCCGGGACGAAACAATGTCATATTTGAATGTGGGGTCTTCTTTATAACATGCTGGATCATGTTGCAGTGCTTTGAATAAAAGCTCCTGCCTCACGGAGTCACGTGCACAACAGGATAAAGCTCATGTGAGGGACATGTATCATTGATCCTATTTCACCTCCAATCTACATTCGAGCAGGGCTCTATTGTCAAGCAGGTCTCTATATCTCACTGTACTGTACCTAAGCATGTTTTAGTGAAAGTAACGGTGGAATAAATAAATAATTAATATGAATGATTTCTCAAAATCCTTTTTATTTTGTGTTGGATATTATCACGATATGTCCTCTTACCTAATACTCAATTGTTCTGTTTTTACAAGACACGTTTGCTTGTGAGAGAGACTAGTCGTGTTTTAAAGGGTGTGCATAAATGCGTAATCTGCCATCAATTATTTCTTATTTGTGTATTTCTTTGCAAGGGTCGTAATTCAACAAAAACATAATGATGATAAAGTATCAACATTTAACTTATTATTGTTGTATCACCAAGCCTTTTTAGTCTTTTGCACAACAGGTGTTACAGTATGTAGTTGTGTACGTCGACTGAACCAAGCGTGTCCCCTCCTTCAGCCACTTCATCCTCTCAATACCTCTCCAAACTACGGTAGGTTTTAGACAAAGTCATACAAACATGCTCTTACTCCTTTCCCAATCCTCAGTGTGGATAAGAAGGGTTGAAATGATTTGTAGAATTAAAAGTATTCCCTTCTTATTCCCACTTTAAGACACACAATTTGAAAAGATCCAAACCCCCCCCAGAGTCCTGCACGGGTCTGATTTCCAAGACCCGCTCTCCCTCCGCCCCGCGACGTGCAATACCAGAAACCCGTCCGCTATAACCGCACATATTGTCAATTAGTTCCGCAACCCCGACCACGAACCCGCATATATCGGCCATGAGCATGACAATGTGCAATTATTAACACACGCAGTTGCATATTTGTGTCAAAAAGCGTGGGATGGTTGGTTATTTCTCCATCTAGGAACCAGAAGCCTCCCAGACGTTGGGATTTCGCTCTTGAGGGAAATTGAAAATGCTGTATTCTTCGCTAGAGAGCTTCACCTCAGTCATTTCGAATTTGGCGCGGCTCAGCAGCAGATTGATGCGCTGCAGAGGTGTATGGTTTATGCGCGGGGGAGAGGTCTGAGGATTTAACATTAAACTAAATTATTATTATTTTAATATATTTATTATGCGACCCGACCCGCATCATCTTTGTTTTAACCCAGAACCGAACCCGGAAAAAAGCGTTTGAAAAGATACCACCACTCGAATCACCTTTTTTGCGGGTCACCTGTCGGTTCCCGCGGGTACCCGACCCGATGCAGGACTCTGG
>NW_027262995.1:117417-144148 GCF_902827115.2 Pseudochaenichthys georgianus
CACACACACACACACACACACACACACACACACACACACAGTACCTGACGGAGAGAGAGGGGTTCAGCTCCTACCGGACGCTCACTCACACACACACACACACACACACACACACACACACACACACACACACACACACACACACACACACACACACACACACACACACACACACACACACACACACACACACACACACACACACACACACACACACACACACACACACACACACACACACACACACAGCTATGTCCCTGCTCATGGATTGAATAATTGAATATGTTGATGCCGGGTCGCGGTGACTTCCAGACATGACATACGACTCTCTGTCTCCGACTGAACGAGAGGAAACAAGAGCAGGAAACCATGTGTAATCTTTAAGAATGAATATAGGGTTATAGTAAATTGTAATTTGTATATTTGGATGACATGTATTCTCTCTGTGTTGGAACATCGATCACGAGGCTTGTAGGGATTTCACCATAAAATGTGAGGTGTTCGTAAAACCATTATAATCTGTATATCTGCATCAAAGAACTTTCTTTTCTTCTTCCTTCTCTTCTCTGGATATATTAGAAACATAATCGAATAAGTACAAACAACTGAGCTATATGAGGAACATCAAAATGTGCACTTCCCGTGTTAGAGCCCGGCCGTTCCCGTAGTTCTCCTGGAAGCTTATCGAACCCCAAACAATAAGAGTCTTTCTGTGTCCGTCGAAAACAACGATATTAGCTTTGACTTTCACTCCCAAAGCATCGCCTCTTCTTTAGAGAACAGCGGCTTGGGATTACAGGATCACTCGCCTTTCTCTGCAGCGGCTTTCAGATCAGGCTGCAGAGAGGAAGGATGTTTCCATTTCCATCAAGCATTCAAGCCCACACCCCTCCACACACACACACACACACACACACACACACACACACACACACACAACACACACACACACACACACACACACACACACACACACACACACACACACACACACACACACACACACACACACACACACACACACACACACACACACACACACACACACACACACACACACACACACACACACACACACACACCTCCACATTCTCCCTGTGCACGTTGTGCCTTTAATCAAGACTCAGCACACCCCCACACACACCCCCACACACACACCTACACACACACACACACACACACACACACACCTCCACATTCTCCCTGTGCACGTTGTGCCTTTAATCAAGACTCAGCACACACACACACACACACACACACACACACACACACACACACACACACACACACACACACACACACACACACACACACACACACACACACACACACACACACACACACACACACACACACACACACACACACACACACACACACACACACACACACACACACACACACACACACACACACACACACACACACACACACCCCCCTCCTTTGCCAGCACTGTCTATTTTTAGCTCTCTTGTTCTAATCTTAGCTCTCAGCCTCCAGAGAAAGAAACCAAGAGGAGGGGAGCTGTGTGATGTGGGGGCGTGATAACAAGTGTGCAGCAGCCTCGTGTCGGAGTGTGTGTGTGTGTGTGTGTGTGGTGTGTGTGTGTGTGTGTGTGTGTGTGTGTGTGCGTGTGTGTGTGTGGATGTAAAGTGAGGGCCGAGATGGAAAGTAAAAAAGTACATTAGACAATGTCCATATATTAAGAAAACCCTCCTTTTATATTTTGGCTTTTAATTTAACTGTATTTATTCCTATTTTATGTTCATGTTATTTTTGTTACCTTCTTATTTTATAATAACTTGAATCGTTTTCTTATTTTATTCCATTGTTGTTCCGTGGTGCAGCGTGTTGGCACGGTGCGTTCAGGTGCTCTGTGTTGTTCTGTGGTGCAGCGTGTTGGCACGGTGTGTTCAGGTGCTCTGTGTTGTTCTGTGCTGCAGCGTGTTGGCACGGTGCGTTCAGGTGCTCTGTGTTGTTCTGTGCTGCAGCATGTTGGCACGGTGTGTTCAGGTGCTCTGTGTTGTTCTGTGGTGCAGCGTGTTGGCACGGTGTGTTCAGGTGCTCTGTGTTGTTCTGTGCTGCAGCGTGTTGGCACGGTGCGTTCAGGTGCTCTGTGTTGTTCTGTGCTGCAGCGTGTTGGCACGGTGTGTTCAGGTGCTCCGTGTTGTTCTGTGGTGCAGCGTGTTGGCACGGTGCGTTCAGGTGACTGAGGATATGTGTATGTATTTGAATGTGTACGATGTGTGTACATGTATGTGGAGCTGCAGGACGGGGTCCAGAACTAATGTCCTTACGGGGACAGTAAAGTATATCGTATCGTATAACAGTCCATCTGCAGCCTGTGAATCAGCGGGAAGTACCGCAGCCAGAGGACGCTTTCTCAACACAAACCTCTGCCTTTCCTCCATGCCTTCGAAAGCCTTTCCACTCCCTGCCTTCCCTTTCAGCCTGACGTCTTTGATCACGTCGAACACATCTCTTTACGGTGCTCCAAACATCCATTCACCTTTCAGATCGCCTCCTTTCAACCGAGAGGAGATGCTTTCTCTCCGCAGGCTTATTCACACTTCTCTTGCCTGCATGCATATACACTCACACACACACACGCACGCACGCACCCACACACACACACACACACACACACACACACACACACACACACACACACACACACACACACACACACACACACACACACACACACACACACACACAGCACAGGAGAAACACATGGCACTGCAGTGGAAAAGACGCGTGTGAAGAAGAGAAAGTGAGCCAAAGTTCGCCCTCCCCTCCTCTTCCTCCTCCTCCTCCTCTTCCTCGGCTGGCTGGGCTATTTATATCGCGCAGGATCCAATCTTAGCGACAGTCAGGCGGGGACAGCCAGTGCTTTCCCCCCCGCTCTGTATTTATAGCTACAGGACGGCTTCAAACAGCAGCACGGAGCTATTCTGGTCCTCGTGTTCTCCTCCCTCTGTGCTGCACCAGCCACAGGCGCAGAGCGTGTGTGTGTGTGTGTGTGTGTGTGTGTTTGGGTAGAAGAAGCCCTTTGAAGCTGCACTGATCTCTGTGTGTGTGTGGTTTACAGTAGAGGTCATGCTTAGTTTCATCCACGAGGACACTCTTAAAGGTCACCTATCCTCTGTGTAAAGTTTCACAAAAAAAGATTCTCTCACTTTTTGTCCTGATCCATTTCTATACACCAGCCACAGGCGCAGTGTGTGTGTGTGTGTGTGTGTGTGTGTGTGTGTGTGTGTGTGTGTGTGTGTGTGTGTGTGTGTGTGTGTGTGTGTGTGTGTGTGTGATCTGGTGGACTGGATTCAGAGAGGTCTTGATGCAACCAGGAGTACAACTCTTTACTTTGTTCTTCCTATTGTTATTTCTAACGGCCCTCACTGCTTTCATTCACCGTCTGTTACGGCCGCCGCCTTCCATCTGCCCATTCACCTGTCAGTAAGTGTGTGCAGCTGTGTGTTATATGTATATGAGCTGTGTCGCTGCCCAGACGCCATTGGATGCCGGCTTCCTGTCCCTCCCCCGGTGGGCGCGACCGAAGATCTGGATTGGAGCATGCCGGGCCGACGCTCCAATCCCCGCACACACCTTCCGGGGACAGCTCCAAGGCCGTGGGCGAGAGAGGTCTGGATCTGTGGCAGACGGCTCTCGGTACTCTCGGTGTTAGTTTCTGTTAACGGTGGTTAGCTAGTTGTGGTATATTTGTGTTTATACTTATAACTCTTGTAGTACAACGATAACTGTGGTTAACTTGTACCCAGGCTGCGTTTTGGAGACTGCCTATTTTTGTTTCCCTTATTTTTTTTATCCCACTTTAGAAGTGAGGTTTTCTTTTGTTTGTTTGTTTGTTAGTTTGTCTACAACTTGTAAACTCTTATTTAAAGAGTCTCCCTTAGTTCCTTTGTTAACTTATTCAAACCGGTGCCTTTGTGGCCTTTTTGTTTTGATTGTGGCGGTTTGTTGACAACTTTATTGTGCGCATTCATTAAAACAACTTCCTATTTTCCAATTTCAACTGGTTATATGTTACCTCCCACTTTCCACGAGCCGGGACGAAACAATGTCATATTTGAATGTGGGTCTTCTTTATAACATGCTGGATCATGTTGCAGTGCTTTGAATAAAAGCTCCTGCCTCACGGAGTCACGTGCACAACAGGATAAAGCTCATGTGAGGGACATGTATCATTGAATCCTATTTCACCTCCAATCTACATTCGAGCAGGGCTCTATTGTCAAGCAGGTCTCTATATCTCACTGTACTGTACCTAAGCATGTTTTAGTGAAAGTAACGGTGGAATAAATAAATAATTAATATGAATGATTTCTCAAAATCCTTTTTATTTTGTGTGGATATTATCACGATATGTCCTCTTACCTAATACTCAATTGTTCTGTTTTTACAAGACACGTTTGCTGTGAGAGAGACTAAGTCGTGTTTTAAGGGTGTGCATAAATGCGTAATCTGCCATCAATTATTTCTTATTTGTGTATTTCTTTGCAAGGTCGTAATTCAACAAAAACATAATGATGATAAAGTATCAACATTTAACTTATTATTGTTGTATCACCAAGCCTTTTTAGTCTTTTGCACAACAGGTGTTACAGTATGTAGTTGTGTACAGTCGACTGAACCAAGCGTGTCCCCTCCTTCAGCCACTTCATCCTCTCAATACCTCTCCAAACTACGGTAGGTTTTAGACAAAGTCATACAACATGCTCTTACTCCTTTCCCAATCCTCAGTGTGGATAA
The DNA here is from genome assembly GCF_902827115.2 of Pseudochaenichthys georgianus. Classification (NCBI taxonomy): domain Eukaryota; kingdom Metazoa; phylum Chordata; class Actinopteri; order Perciformes; family Channichthyidae; genus Pseudochaenichthys; species Pseudochaenichthys georgianus. The sequence goes on from NW_027262995.1 coordinate 122,188, forward strand.
AGAAGGGTTGAAATGATTTGTAGAATTAAAAGTATTCCCTTCTTATTCCCACTTTAAGACACACAATTTGAAAAGATCCAAACCCCCCCCAGAGTCCTGCACGGGTCTGATTTCCAAGACCCGCTCTCGCCCCGCGACGTGCAATACCGAACCCGTCCGCTACCCGCACATATTGTCAATTAGTTCCGCAACCCGACCCGAACCCGCATATATCGGCCATGAGCAGTGACAATGTGCAATTATTAACACACGCAGTTGCATATTTGTGTCAAAAAGCGTGGGATGTTGGTTATTTTCTCCATCTAGGAACCAGAAGCCTCCCAGACGTTGGATTTCGCTCTTGAGGGAAATTGAAAATGCTGTATTCTTCGCTAGAGAGCTTCACCTCAGTCATTTCGAATGTGGCGCGCTCAGCAGCAGATTGATGCGCTGCAGAGGTTATGGTTATGCGCGGGGGAGAGGTCTGAGGATTTAAACATTAAACTAAATTATTATTATTTTAATATATTTATTATGCGACCCGACCCGCATCATCTTTGTTTTACCCAGAACCGAACCCGGAAAAAAGCGTTTGAAAAGATACCACCCGCGAATCACCTTTTTTGCGGGTCACCTGTCGGGTTCCCGCGGGTACCCGACCCGATGCAGGACTCTGCCCCCCCCCCCCCCCCCATTATCTAGCCACACGGGGGCAGTCTACATTGATTATTGAAATGAACAACACTTTATTGTTTTCTTAAGGCTCTCCTATTATACTATTTTTAGGCATATATACACGTCTATGAAGTGTTTTGCTCAAAACACCAAACAAACCACACATTCTAGCCTCAAACCCCTATTTCAGAAGTGCATACTCTCTCCAGTACATGTTAGCTCTGAGTGTTAGCGATGCTAATGTGAACAAAGACCATATTACGTCCAAAACACGTCAGGAATTGTTTCTGATGGCAACTTTTCTGATTGGCCCGTGGGTGTAAAGCCCGCCCACATTTCAGATATGACATCATATCGGACGCAAATCTGGATCGGCTCCGTTGTTCCCCCGTTTTTAGAGATTTGGGTACGGAGGAAAAGAGAGGGTTTTATTTTCTGACGCTGCGTGAGTTCCCCGACACACCGGGGACACATGTTGATGAATAAAAGACATCAACAAGTGCATTTTGCATGATAGGAGACCTTTAAGGGCCAGTTTGCAAAAGTCTTATCCAAACAATCCAATCCCAACTGTTTAAGCGTCGTTGAGCATTAGGAAAAGCGCTATAAAAATCCCAAATCTTATTATTATTATTAACTCTTAGATGAGTCCTTCTCTCTGTGTTACTCACGTCGGCGCCGTGGCCCTCCCTCAGGTTGTAGGTGAGGTCGTGCTGGATCTCCGAGATGAACTTCTGGGCGTATTCGGGGTAGAGACGCAGGACCTCGCGCAGCCCCTTCAGGCTGATGTACTGCAGGTCGCAGTACGTCAGCGCCTTCACGTTGGCGTTGGTCTTAATCACCTGCTCCTTCGTCAGGGAGTCCGAGCCAATCAGATCGCCTTTACCTGCGCACACAGAACACCAACATTCATGTCTTTGAAGCGGTGAATCAGAGAGAGAGAGCGAGAGAGAGAGAGAGAGAGGATACCTGCTCTCATTTCATCCACCTGAGGGAATCAGAGAAGTCATTTAGACTGCACATCATCAAAGACAGAGAGAAGATCAGAGGAAAGGAAAAGCAAAATACTTTCAACGGAGACGAGAGGAGGGTGATTACACTTTTCTGTCAGATGTATTAAGACTTGGTCTTGCGTCAAAGCAGCTCCATTTGCAACGTCAACAAAGCCCCCGAAAGAAATGGAAGACAAGAACCTAGGATACTACATTTACCATAAGACTTTAATCAATGTAAGAGCCTTGAACGTACATTTCACCTGGGGATTAAGAATACGTGGTTGTCACGGTAACGAGAGAGTCGGTCTCAGCTTTCTAAATGTTAAAGTTGGCCTGTTGCATGTTGAGTTTGTTGGCTAAAAATTAGAATTTAGCATATGTGTTTTGCTTCCCGTCCCTGGGTAGTTTTCTTGGAAATAAAGAACTTAAAGAAAGTGTACCAATGTTTTCTTAACCATTTATCTTTGTTTCGGCCTCGAGACTACACATGCAAGCAGGGCAGAGTTTAATAAAGACGCTGTATGTATATATCTCCATTTATTTTTCAGAACATTAGAGACTTAAAAACTAACGATATCTCAGTGTTCGCTTCTTTTAATTGGTCTCTCATGGCTCATCCAACCCTATGTAAAGCCAATACTACATTGCTTGAATAATTGTTTTAATTAAACCGCTGCAAGTTGCAAATTCAATATTCTTTACGCATCATTGCAAGTATTCTCATATTCTGCCACTCTCGTGCGAATCCAGTGTAGCACATTTTATGATGATCATATTTTGCAGGGACCCTTACGGCCCGGCCACACAGCGCCGAACTGCATTGTGGGAAGCAGAGCGGAGCTTTCCCGGCGTTTCAGGCTGCAAAAGTTGAGCAATGTTCAACTTTTGAAGCTTTTGAAGCTTTCGGTGGAAGCGTCAGCCAATCGAATCATATGCCAGTACAAGCTCTAGCCAATCAAACCGCTGCTTGTGTGTCAGGGGCGGGAGATTCATGTGATTGGTTGTTGGTCGAGTTTCAGACACGCCCGCCGGCAAGCTTTTTCCAAAGCCGCTGTGTGGACGGGCCGTTACAGTCACCATCAACTTCCTTTTTAGCTAAGGGATATATGTGTAAACCCCGATGAGGAGGAGTCTGTTGTCGGTAAAAGTAATTCAAAGAAGTGTGTCGGCATTTCACAGAACAACTAAACAACAACGTGTTATAGGGAAGATATCAACAACCGACTATTCAACCTGTTTACTCTTCAACAGTGAGGACTCTAGGCAGTTTGCAGCAGCACGAAAGAACTGGCACACAGCATGATGTCAAAAACCGAAAGGAAAGCAATCCAGGACAATAATCTGTGAGGTTGTTTGACAGACAAAGCCTCCCTGCAGCATTGAAGAAGGCACACTAGGAGTGTAACGGGATCTAAAGATAGAAAGAGCTGCACTAGTAAAGGCCCTGCATTCAGACCCGAGTAAACTGTGAGCAAAATGCACATTAAAGGTGGGGTCGGCCATTTTGGAGAAAGCAGCTCGAGTGCGCTAGAATTTGAAAATACAGGGGCGGAAACAATCTGCCCCTTCCTTCAGACTTCCTCACAGAGCCCCTCCCCCAACACACACGAACGCGCACATGACCAATGAGGGCACGAGGTAAGTCTGTGCCCAGGTGGAAGGCTGACAGGCAGGTAGGCCGTCCAGTTACCTTAGCCGGCTCAGATGATTGGTCGTGCTTTTTACAGCGCCACGGCTTCCACTGATGATGTTTTTATGGATTTGTTGTCAAAGCACTTCAGATATTCATTGCTATCGGGACGTTAAGAGCATTCCATGGAACATAACAACAAGTGTATCTCGAGCCGGTTTCTCAAACTTACCTACCCCACCTTCAAGCAACAGTATTGATTGTGATTATGTCCTTGATTTAAGCAATCATACACGTTCTTGAACACTGTAAAGGCGTACGGACCTCGGCGCAAGCGCCTCGGTCCTGCCGCAGTACTGTCGTACCAATAATGACGTTCAAGAACGGCCTCAAGTGTATGATTGCGATTCTATTACACATTGATTGATATGATATTGATATGATATTGATTGATATACTTTATTAATCCCCCATGGGGAAATTGTTTCTCTGCATTTGACCCATCCTAGTGTTAGGAGCAGTGGGCAGCCATTTTGAACAGCGCCCGGGGAGCAGTGTGGGAACGGTGCCTTGCTTAGGGACACCTCGGTAGCACTTGGTCTTGCCGGGACTTGAACTGGTGACCTTCCAGTTGCCAAGCCAAGTCCCTATAGACTTCGCCACCACCGCACAAACTATCATTGTAATCAACAATATCGGAAAATAATTTCATAATGTGGGCTAATTTGCTCCCAAATCGACGCTTTCTGCTCGAGTTAATCTCCGTCAGAAAGTAGTTCCTATAAAGTAGTTCCCTTGGTAACGCTAGCCGATTAATCGAACACTCCTGCTTCCCCGCTTACAGTTATTGATATAATTATAGTAAATAATATATTATTAACCAATTTATTGAAAACAATTTATTGACAACAATTCTTGAATTAGGCTATTTATTTATTTACATATTTAACATGTTGCGTTCAGAATGAAGGTGGATGTTCATGCTGCCATTAAAAGTGCAATTCTTGAAACAGCTCTCCATGAACTCCATGCCAGACTTGTTTGCAGGTGGTGCTGCGGTGTTCACGGGTAGGTTATCGGAAGAGCTTTCGTCCAGTGGCCGTTTCATGGCGTGTCCCGGACCGGCAAAAAGCGGCAACATCTTTCTGTTGTCGAGAGATGGAGCCCAGTAGCTGAGAAGCGATGACTAATTGTTATGCCCGCTAACGGACATGATTTATGGAAACCACTACTTCTCCGCTGCTTTCTTGTTCCAGTTCGAAATGCTTTTAGGCCCAACGGTATACCGTTTTTCTCAGACGCGGAGGGATACTGACTTGTTGTGAAAAGGCACGTTCTATTTGACCGTTGTTTGATCGTGGAATCAAACACGCCTATTGACCAATCAGAGAGCTTTCTCACACCTATGTGTTATAGAATATGTATTATATGTGATGTTTTGACTGCCTCAAGGATGCATTACATGACATTCATTTAGTGTTGTGTGACACAGGTCAGAAAATAAATGGACCTTTTATTTCATAACAGCCCATGCAAGGGCAGGCTAGACGAGGTTGTTAGAATAGCTGCATCGTTTCAAACCCGCTTTAGTGAGTAATGAAGTGCAGCAACGTGTGTCTATGTTATACTAATGTTGCATCGTGCTGTAGATTAGAAGGCAATATCAGTGGTGGAAAGTAACTAAGTACATTTACTTTTCAACATATTTGTACTTGAGTATATACATTTGAGTATGTTACGACCCCCTCCACTCCAAGATTACATTTTTTCAAGAGTCAAGGCATTATCATCATGTGCTCAGCAGCTACTGTGTAGATGTGGCCATGACAACCTGAAGTCACAGGCTCCTCCCACAGAGCAACGTGAATATACAGTATATAGGTCATCAAACAGGTACAAGAGAATGGGGCACGAGGGGTCTCTGCGTTTGAGTTCTACTTAAGTAAAAGTGGAAGTACTCAGATATTGTACTTGAGTAAAAGTAGAAGTACTCAGATCTTGAATTTGAGTAAAAGTAGAAGTACTCAGATCTTAAACTTGAGTAAAAGTAGAAGTACTCAGATCTTGAACTTAAGTAAAAGTAGAACTACTCAGATCTTGTACTTGAGTAAAAGTAGAAGTACTCAGATATTGTACTTGAGTAAAAGTAAAAGTACTCAGATCTGGTACTCGAGTAAAAGTAGAAGTATTCAGATATTGAACTTAAGTAAAAGTAGAAGTACTCAGATCTTGAACTTGAGTAAAAGTAGAAGCACTCAGATCTTGAACTTAAGTAAAAGTAGAAGTACTCAGATATTGTACTTGAGTAAAAGTAGAAGTACTCAGATCTTGAACTTGAGTAAAAGTAGAAGTATTCAGATATTGAACTTAAGTAAAAGTAGAAGTACTCAGATCTTGAACTTGAGTAAAAGTAGAAGTATTCAGATCTTGTACTTAAGTAAAAGTAGAAGTACTCAGATCTTGAACTTGAGTAAAAGTAGAAGTACTCAGATCTTGTTCTTGAGTAAAAGTAGAAGTACTCAGATCTTGTTCTTGAGTAAAAGTAGAAGTACTCAGATCTTGAACTTGAGTAAAAGTAGAAGTACTCAGATCTTGTACTTGAGTAAAAGTAGAAGTACTCAGATCTTGTTCTTGAGTAAAAGTAGAAGTACTCAGATCTTGTACTTAGTAAAAGTAGAAGTACCAGAGTGTATGAATACTCTGTCACAGTAAAAGTCCTGCATTCAAAATGTTCCTCAAGTGAAAAGTAGAAAAGTATTCTCATCAAAATATAGTGAAAGTAGCGACAGTAAAAGTAGTCGTTGTGCAGATTGGTCCATTTCAGAATAATATATTTTGCACACGGCTCCTCCACCTCAACCTTCTCCATCGAAACCTCTTCGTCTGCACCCTCATTTCTGCAGCCCCTCCCACCTGAGCCTCTCCCTAATTACATTTGGTCCAATGATCTTTTCACACGCGCAGCCCGTCTCTCATCACCAACACGTCTGCTGCTTCTTCCTGTCGTTCCCACACCTCCGTTGAGCTGCCATTGTCTCCAGCTGGCAGATGATTGGTGGAGAAGGACAGAGAAGGAGACTTTCCCTCAAAATCCCGTTGAACTGTATCTCCATGTATATGTTGTCCTTTGTTGTCACGACAGCAGGACACAAACAAAGTCTCTGAGAGTTTGACACGCTATCAAAAAAGAACTTGCTGAGATCAAAATGGATAATAATGTAGTTTAATGAAAAAGGAGATGATCAACTTATTTAACGTAGACATTGTAATAATAATCAAACCCTCTCTTCCACACACACACACACACACACACACACACACACACACACACACACACACACACACACACACACACACACACACACACACACACACACACACACACACACACACACACACACACACACACACACACACACACACACACACACACACACACACACACACACACACACACACACACACACACACACACACCAACCCATTGCAATCAAACAAATATCTTATAATAATACAAACCATTACCCAAATATAAACTAGTACAAAACTACTTTGTATATCAAAACACGTTTCATGATTCCTACATTTGTCTCTACTTATAAATGAACCTTATGGTCTTCTGTGTATCTTTGACACTCTACTTGTATGCACTTGTCTTGTAACTCCTATATCACGAAATAAAAAAGATCCAGTTGAACTGAGCAGGAGGTGAGGACTGAAAGTGTGTGTGCGGTCTTCAATGTGTCTGAGTATTGGTGAAAGAAGCGTATTATTTCCGATAAGTCAAAATGTCGACGTCAAAATGTTCAGCCTTCAGTTTTCTGTGCCAGTGTTTGTCTGGTTCTTCTTTAGGCCTTGCTCCTTTTTAAATCTGATATTTGAAGCATCAAATCGGCTTCCTTTTGAAAAGATCTGGTCACAGTGGCACACAAGAGATATTCAGCAGAGTGAAAGGAAGTACATTTAGAGAAGTACTTTTAGGCAACGTTTTAAAATATATTTATCTAGCACGGGTAAGAGATACCGACAACGAGGACACGACAGTATGATGAGATTACAATACTAGCTGATAAGCATGAAGAAAATATTGAAAAAATAATACAAAAGGAAAATAAATTTACTAAAAATGAAATAAATAAAATAATGTAACTGAAATAATTAAAAAAAAAAAAAAGTAAAAAAAAAATATGAAAAAATACTAAAACCAATCATATTTTTTACTTTGTAAAGGCTTTGCAGTATACATGTTACTTATTGTGTGAACAATAACGTGTACACACTTTTTCTTTGTGTTTCCTGACCTTATCTGCTGTAATCATGTACATCTCCAAAGGATAAATAAAGGATTTCTGATCTGAACAGAATAATTATATTCATTTACTTTTACTTAATTTCATAATTGATGCATCAGCAATATTGCAACTCTCCCTTTGCTTGCAGTACACACATGCATTCAACTTGAAGGTCACCTATCATGCTATCTTTAGGCAAGAGCATAGGTCTCAGATATATATAAAAACATGTCTATGAAGTGTTTTGCTCCAAACACTCATTCTAGCCATTCCTCATGTCCCTCTATTTCACTTCCTGTTTCTAAAGTGCTGATTTGGGGTTTAAAGCTTTAAAGAATAATAAAGGGCGGGGTCTGAGCTCATGCGGGACCCGGCAGCTACCGTCTAAACTAAATGCTGCCGTGATGAAACGCCATATCATGGATTATCAAGGATCTGAAACAGCATGGAGCTCAAAGGCTTTCTCTCTTGCTGGTTACACCACAAGGTGAGTTCCTTTCTACTTCCTGCTTCTTCACACACATGCTCTCCAGCACAGGTTAGCTCTGAGTGCTAGCATGTTAATGTAAACACCGACCATATTACGTCCAAAACAGTCGGGCATTGTTTCTGATAGCAACTTTCTGATTGGGCCGTGGGTCCACATTTCAGATGTTACGTCATATCGGACACAAATCTGGATCAGCTCCATTGTTCCCCGTTTTTAGAGATGTGGGTACGGAGGAAAAGAGAGAGGGTTTTATTTTCTGACGCTGCGGGAGTTCCCCGACACACCGGTGACACATGTTGATGTATACAAGACATCAAAAAGTGCATTTTGCATGATAGGTCCCCTTTAAGTACATTTTGAATGCAGGACCTTAACTTGCAGTGTGGTATTTTCACAGTCTGGTATTAGTATTTTGTTTTAATGAAATAGATCTGATACTTCTTCTATCACTGACCATACACAGGCCTAATGAGGGCGACATAATGAAGTCTCCTTTAATATAAACCTGCTTTCTCTGCAGTCACCAACAACTTGGCCTTGCAGGGGGTGTAATGAAATAAAAGGTCAATTTCTTTTTATACTCGTGTCAAACAGCATTGATTTAGTGTTACGTAACACATCCCTCCATACACTACACTGATGCGGTGTGATGGTCAACGTAAAGGTCAATTAAAAATCTAATTTACAGGCGGATGTGGCTTTAATGACCGATAATTAGTCATGCTGTTGATCGGCTCAACAGGTTATCTGCCTCACACAGCAGCATGTTTCATATAGCCTTTACAAATCACATCTTGAGCGGACGTTGGGATCCAGTGAGCGTCCTGCAGTCATTTCAAATTAAAAGTAGACATTAAAGGTCTCCTATTATGCTATTTTCAGGCATATATTATGGGTCTCCGATATATATATATTAAAACATATCTATGATGTGTTTTGCTCAAAATACCAAACAGATCGAACATTTTAGAAATCCCTCATATCCCTCTGTTTTAGCTGTTAGAGAAACGCTGATTTTGGGTCAGTAGCTGCTGGCCCCGCCCCCTTTGGAGCACGTAGGTACACCGTGGGTGTTTCTCAATGTCGAGGAGGCTTGCTTGGTAGCACATGTACCTCCGAGTCAGGTGCTTCAGAAGCGATGCAAGAATCCTTCCTAGCCTCGGAAAACGATGGCCCCGCCTTACATTGAGCGCGATTTCCGCCAAAGATTGGAAATTGGTCCGTGCGCAAAGCATTGTGGGGATTTTAAGACTGCGGAGTCTACACATGTGCAGCCTCGAAATTTCTCACCTGCTCCTTTTTAAATCTGATATTTCATGAATCAAATCGGCTTCCTTTTGAAAAGACCTGGTCACAGTGGCACACAAGAGATATTCAGCAGAGTGAAAGGAAGTACATTTAGATAAGTACTTTTAGGCAACGTTTTAAAATATATTTATCTAGCACGGGTAAGAGATACCGACACCGAGGACACGACAGTATGATGAGATTACAATACTAGCTGATAAGCATGAAGAAAATATTGAAAAAATAATACAAAAGGAAAATAAATTTACTAAAAATGAAATAAATAAAATAATGTAACTGAAATAAAACATTTGGGAAAAAAGATAAAAATGAAAAAAAAAAAGAAACAGAAAAAAAACTAAAACCAATCATATGTTTTACTTTGTAAAGGCTTTGCAGTATACATGTTTACTTATTGTGTGAACAATAACGTTACTTTTTCTTTGTGTTTCCTGACCTTATCTGCTGTAATCATGTACATCTCCAAAGGATAAATAAAGGATTTCTGATCTGAACAGAATAATTATATTCATTTACTTTTACTTAATTTCACAATTGATGCATCAGCAATATTGCAACTCTCCCTTTGCTTGCAGTACACACATGCATTCAACTTGAAGGTCACCTATCATGCTATCTTTAGGCAATAGCATAGGTCTCAGATATATATAAAACATGTCTATGAAGTGTTTTGCTCAAAATACCAAACAGATCACCCATTCTAGCCGTTTCAAAAGTGCTGATTTGGGGTTTAAAGCTTTAAAGAATAAAAAAGAGGGGTCTGAGCTCATGCGGGACCCGGCAGCTACCGTCTAAACTAAACGCTGCCGTGATGAAACGCCATATCATGGATTATCAAGGATCTGAAACAGTCTGGAGCTCAAAGGCTTTCTCTCTTGCTGGTTACACCACAAGGTGAGTTCCTTTCTACTTCCTGCTTCTTCACACACATGCTCTCCAGCACAGGTTAGCTCTGAGTGTTAGCCATGCTAATGTAAACACCGACCATATTACGTCCAAAACAGTCGGGCATTGTTTCTGATAGCAACTTTCTGATTGGGCCGTGGGTCCACATTTCAGATATGACGTCATATCGGACACAAATCTGGATCAGCTCCGTTGTTCCCCGTTTTTTTGAGATTTGGGTACGGAGGAAAAGAGAGAGGGTTTTATTTTCGGACGCTGTGTGAGTTCCCCGACGCACCGGGGACACATGTTGATGTAGAGAAGACATCAACATGTGAATGTTGCATGATAGGTCCCCTTTAAGTACATTTTGAATGCAGGACCTTAACTTGCAGTGTGGTATTTTCACAGTCTGGTATTAGTATTTAGTTTTAATGAAATAGATCTGATACTTCTTCTATCACTGACCATACACAGGCCTAATGAGGGCGACATAATGAAGTCTCCTTTAATATAAACCTGCTTTCTCTGCAGTCACCAACAACTTGGCCTTGCAGGGGGTGTAATGAAATAAAAGGTCAATTTCTTTTTATACTCGTGTCAAACAGCATTGATTTAGTGTTACGTAACACATCCCTCCATACACTACACTGATGCGGTGTGATGGTCAAAGTAAAGGTCAATTAAAAATCTAATTTACAGGCGGATGTGGCTTTAATGACCGATAATTAGTCATGCTGTTGGTCGGCTCAACAGGCTCTGTGTAATGCAGGGAGCAAAATGTTTCATATAGCCTTTACAAATCACATCTTGAGTGGACGTTGGGATCCAGTGAGCGTCCTGCAGTCATTTCAAATTAAAAGTAGACATTAAAGGTCTCCTATTATGCTATTTTCAGGCATATATTATGAGTCTCACGACACACCGGGGACACATATTTATGTATACAATACATCACAAAGTGCATTTTGCATGATAGGTCCCCTTTAAAGAAGAAAGCGCAGTACGACAGCCTGCGATTACAAGCTGCTCCTTACAGGAACTGAATAAAGTACTGCACAAGTCACACGCTTTGAGAGCGGCACTGACATCTTTCTGGAGTCGCTGGTGCTTGCGATACACAGGAGGAAACTCTGACAGATTATAGCTGTCATATTCACAGCAGAAGCCTTGAAGCTAAACTAAGTACCAGGGTGGAGATGGGAAGGTGGCAAAATGTGACAAACTCCAAAGCAGTATTCAATGTTTAGTTCAGATGAGCTCCACGTCAGAAATGAGCATGCTTGTCATATGTCTCTCTCCATAGAGGCTGAATCATCATGTTCATCACATAGCTATCATCTGCCTAAAACAGTCCTGATGACCTGAGAAGTACTCAGGTCTTTTTCTTGAGTAAAAGTAGAAGTACTCAGATCTTGTTCTTGAGTAAAAGTAGAAGTACTCAGATCTTGTTCTTGAGTAAAAGTAGAAGTACTCAGATCTTGTTCTTCAGTAAAAGTAGAAGTACTCAGATCTTGTACTTGAGTAAAAGTAGAAGTACTCAGATCTTGTACTTGAGTAAAAGTAGAAGTACTCAGATCTTGTACTTTAGTAAAAGTAGAAGTACTCAGATCTTGTTCTTGAATAAAAGTAGAAGTACTCAGATCTTGTACTTAGTAAAAGTAGAAGTACCAGAGTGTAGGAATACTCTGTTACAATAAAAGTACTGCATTCAAAATGATCCTCAAGTGAAAGTAGAAAAGTATTCTCATCTAAATATAGTGAAAGACAGTGAAAGTAGTCGTTGTGCAGATTGGTCCATGTCAGAATAATATATATGATGTGTTTTATAATGATTGATCAAGAAAGTGTTCTCAAAGCTGGTGGAGGTGCAGCTAGTCTGAAGTACTTTGTAGACTGCAGGGTAGCTGGTGGATTTACTCCAGGTGGAACTAAAGTCTGATTCAACACTTGATTAGATTTCACATCATTCATCCACATCTGAGAAGTGACTGAAGGTATTACATGTATGTAGTGGAGGACAAGTACAAAGTAGCAGGAAATGGAAATACTCAAGTAAAGTACAAGTACCACTTAAGTACTGTACTTGAGTAAATCTACTTGGTTACTTTACACCTCTGGTCATTTGTATTAAGTCTGAAAGAAAACATGTAATGAACCTGAAATAGAGACAGAGTTGTATTAGTGTTAAAGTGAGATGCATATTTAACACGGCCGCCTCAATCTCTGCACTTTCTCTGTTCAAGTTCCAAAACAGACCATTAAGTTTCATTAATAAGGTCTTCAGTACGATTGGGACTCTTTGTTTCCTGTACACATGCTGCACAACGGTTCAGCACGGAGACAGATTAAATCATCAATATAATACATTGTGATGTTCTTTATCAGAAGTGCTTTTTTTATCTCTGAAAACAAATACAAAATAAATTGCTTTCAAAACCTCATCAAACATTAATTTGGTGACTCCTCGTTCCTTAGGACCCCTAAAACAAAAACTAATTATGCAACCATCATTTGTTTGATAACGATGAGTTCAAGAATAACAACGTGGCTATTGCCTTTTCAAATGGAAACACATCCAGTCAATACATCGTGATTTTTCTGTTCCTTTGTTCCTTAGTATCTCTCTGCAGGGAGCTATAGTTCAGCTTTGATAACATAGTGTGTGTGTGTGTGTGTGTGTGTGTGTGTGTGTGTGTGTGTGTGTGTGTGTGTGTGTGTGTGTGTGTGTGTGTGTGTGTGTGTGTGTGTGTGTGTGTGTGTGTGTGTGTGACTAGCTAATTTCATATTTAAGGGTTTGTTATCATCACCTGATGATCTTGACTCTAATTGACTAACACTTAGAGATGTGTTTGGTCAGACTGCTCATTCATTTAAAGAGGCCCTATTATGCTAATTGTAAGCTTTCATATCAGTATGTAGTGTCTCTACTTTAAAGAGTCCTCTCCTGCTGATGTTCAGGTGTATATCAGTATGTAGTGTCTCTACTGTAAAGAGTCCTCTCCTGCTGATGTTCAGGTGTATATCAGTATGTAGTGTCTCTACTTTAAAGAGTCCTCTCCTGCTGATGTTCAGGTTTATATCAGTGTGTAGTGTCTCTACTTTAAAGAGTCCTCCCCTGCTGATGTTCAGGTGAATATCAGTATGTAGTGTCTCTACTTTAAAGAGTCCTCTCCTGCTGATGTTCAGGTGTATATCAGTATATAGTGTCTCTACTTTAAAGAGTCCCCTCCTGCTGATGTTCAGGTGTATATCAGTATGTAGTGTCTCTACTTTAAAGAGTCCTCTCCTGCTGATGTTCAGGTGTATATCAGTATGTAGTGTCTCTACTTTAAAGAGTCCTCTCCTGCTGATGTTCAGGTGTATATCAGTGTGTAGTGTCTCTACTGTAAAGAGTCCTCTCCTGCTGATGTTCAGGTGTATATCAGTATGTAGTGTCTCTACTTTAAAGAGTCCTCTCCTGCTGATGTTCAGGTTTATATCAGTGTGTAGTGTCTCTACTTTAAAGAGTCCTCTCCTGCTGATGTTCAGGTGTATATCAGTATGTAGTGTCTCTACTTTAAAGAGTCCTCTCCTGCTGATGTTCAGGTGAATATCAGTATGTAGTGTCTCTACTTTAAAGAGTCCTCTCCTGCTGATGTTCAGGTGTATATCAGTATATAGTGTCTCTACTTTAAAGAGTCCCCTCCTGCTGATGTTCAGGTGTATATCAGCATGTAGTGTCTCTACTTTAAAGAGTCCTCTCCTGCTGATGTTCAGGTGTATATCAGTATGCAGTGTCTCTACTTTAAAGAGTCCTCTCCTGCTGATGTTCAGGTGTATATCAGTATGGAGTGTCTCTACTTTAAAGAGTCCTCTCCTGCTGATGTCCAGGTGTATATCAGTATGTAGTGTCTCTACTTTAAAGAGTCCTCTCCTGCTGATGTTCAGCTGTATATCAGTATGAAGTGTCTCTACTTTAAAGAGTCCTCTCCAGCTAATGTTCAGGTGTATATCAGTATGTAGTGTCTCTACTTTAAAGAGTCCCCTCCTGCTGATGTTCAGGTGTATATCAGTATGTTGTGTCTCTACTTTAAAGAGTCCTCTCCTGCTGATGTTCAGGTGTATATCAGTATGTAGTGTCTCTACTTTAAAGAGTCCTCTCCTGATGATGTTCAGGTGTATATCAGTATGAAGTGTCTCTACTTTAAAGAGTCCTCTCCAGCTGATGTTCAGGTGTATATCAGTATGTAGTGTCTCTACTTTAAAGAGTCCTCTCCTGCTGATGTTCAGGTGTATATCAGTATCAATTGTCTCTACTTTAAAGAGCCCTCTCCAGCTGATGTTCAGGTGTATATCAGTATGTAGTGTCTCTACTTTAAAGAGTCCTCTCCTGCTGATGTTCAGGTGAATATCAGTATGCAGTGTCTCTACTTTAAAGAGTCCTCTCCTGCTGATGTTCAGGTGTATATCAGTATGTAGTGTCTCTACTTTAAAGAGTCCTCTCCTGCTGATGTTCAGGTGTATATCAGTATGAAGTGTCTCTACTTTAAAGAGTCCTCTCCTGCTGATGTTCAGGTGTATATCAGTATGTAGTGTCTCTACTTTAAAGAGTCCTCTCCTGCTGATGTTCAGGTGTATATCAGTATGTAGTGTCTCTACTTTAAAGAGTCCTCTCCTGCTGATGTTCAGGTGTATATCAGTATGTAGTGTCTCTACTTTAAAGAGTCCTCTCCTGTCTGAAACCAGTGATTTGTGATTGGTCAACTGCAGGAGATGTCCCGCCCCTTAGCCTATCATGTACAATGACTTGGAGTGCTAGCCAATAGGAGCGAGAGTGTTACTTAGTGAGGAGTCCAATGGAGGCGGTTTACATGCACACTAACCTAACACTATACAGGAAAGAGAAAACACCCAAAAAGCAGAATTGGGCCTCTTTTTAAAACCCTTTCACAGTGAACTTTCTGGAAGCTGGTTCTTGCCCGTGATCTGAGGAGCTGGCAGGGCTCCGCTCCATCCAGCGTTAATAATCAAGGTGCTTAAATTATGTACAACATATTCATTATTAATATCAGCACAGCACTGCATTCCATCTATTGCTGTGTGTGTAAGATCCAGATCAGATATGAGCCGAGGCTTGGCATTTGAGGATACACACACACACACACACACACACACACACACACACACACACACACACACACACACACACACACACACACACACACACACACACACACACACACACACACACACACACACACACACACACACACACACACACACACACACACACACACACACACACACACCATTAATTCAATACACATTGACCTTTTGAGAAACATACTGACGAGATGTACATCTGCTCCGCCTTCCTCCGTCTTCTCTTCCGTCTATCACTTTGTCCATTACACACACACACACACACACACACACACACACACACACACACACACACACACACACACACACACACACACACACACACACACACACACACACACACACACACACACACACACACACACACACACACACACACACACACACACACACACACACACACACACACACACACACACACACACACACACACACACACACACACACACACACACACACAGGAAATGAGATTCATCCTGCGACTCAGACAACTAAAGGAATTATTTCCGAGCTGCATATTGTGACCATATTATTTCCAATTTGCTAGATTTCTTTCTCGTGTAAGTTGTGTTTAACTTCGAGTGCAGATTGGATCTGCTGTATATTAAAATGCAGTGTGTGTCTGCAAACACACTGAGGCGACACGGGGATTACCACAGAAGGAGAGTTAATGAAGCTCCACTCACTCGGTTTAGATTCCTGTTGTAGATACGCAGAATGTTAATGAGGTGAACAGGCTGCAACCAGTATCCTGACGTTCTGAATACAACTAATTAAAATGATATTAAATGTATCCATGTTCCTGTCAGGCTGGATTGTCATGGTAACCCCTGCATTTGAGGTCAACAAGGCGTCAAAACAAATCCAATCCTGTCTTTACCCATAACTGAAACTAATGATAGTAAAACAGATAAATAACGCCACCTCTCTTACTTCTTTAGCATTTCAAATCAAGCATATTTGGGTTGGAGCCCTTGCTAAAATATGCTGCTGTTCTCCTTGAGGGGACTGTCAACTCCATCACTAGAAGAAGAAAGAAAAACTAACTCTGTATTTAATGAATGGATATGATAGAGTAGATGAAGTGTGCTTGGTAATAAAGTATAGAAACGACGTGTAATGGGATATTCACTGCTTTCTGATTCTCACACACACACACACACACACACACACACACACACACACACACACACACACACACACACACACACACACACACACACACACACACACACACACACACACACACACACACACACACACACACACACACACACACACACACACACACACACACACACACACACACACTCTCATTGAGTCCTGGGTAATTGTCTATTAAAGCTACGGCGTAATGTATCGTTTTCATCACGTCCTGCATCACACATGTAACATCATTTCACTCTAATAAGGTAACCAGCGTTTCATTATCAGCACCACGAAATTGTTTCTCTGCCTTTGACCCATCCTTGTGTTCAACCCAGTCTCACGGCATTTCGTGTTCACCAACACGATTTTTAATCTATTGATTCGTGTTCACCAACACGATTTGCCCCTTTTTTTCGTGTTGCACAGCACGATTTTAAAAGCAATGTATTTCTACTGCCTGCAGCACGTCTTTTTCTCCGGTCGGGTCGTGGAAGACCGGAAGCTGTGTGGTTCATAAAAACATGTTCTTACTCAATATCAAGCCACAATTATTGCTTTTATTTTAAATCGTATAATTTCGGACTTTTGTTGCCGTCTGTGAGGAAAATAAATGGGGCTCAGAGCCTCAGGATACTGAAATCTGTATTTTTAAATATTTGTTCCTTCTAATTTGTTATTCTTTTCTAAATAACACACTGTTATTTACTCACCAATAACACACAATTATCCTTGCTTTTATTTATTGGTTTAATTCCATAATCTCGGGCTTTTTTGGTGTCCGTCAGGAACTGAATTTCAAAATAAAAATAACCGGAAACAGACGTAGGCCTATAAGGGACATTTCGAGCATCATTGCGATTGTCAACATTTCTGAGTTTAGGATGGCCGAAAACACTACACTACCCATAATCCCCAGCTATCGTTTAGGACTACAGTTCCCGTAAGGTTACGCAGAGCGTCAAACAGCTGTGTGAAATGGAATGAAACCATGCCAGATTATCCAAAACTGGAATTGAACACCCCCCCAGAACTACACATGCTGGCTATTGTGTTTCGCAAAATGTTCTATGGGACGTCTCTTCTGAACGTTTTCGTTTTTCCCACAATTAGAAGTTGCCATTATTAAACACATTGGTGTTATCAAATGTAAAACATATAATTAATAAATGGGTGAAAATCGCTTGTGTCCATAATGCGCAGTATTACTATATACCCACATGACAGCTCATTGCTACTTTGTAATTCTACTCCACGACAGTTCAGAGGTTAACCTGGTATGTTTACTCCACTGCATTTATTTGAGTTACTTTGCAGATTCTGATTAATTATGTGAAATATAAACAACCCTTAAATCAGACTTTAGTTACACCTGAGTAAAATTCAGGTAAGGTGATTGTCAAGTGCCAACAATCAGGCGAGATATTTGATAGTTGGTGCTTGAGAAGACTAAACATGTATCTGCAATTGACATGAATGGAAACGAGTAATAAAGTATATTCATTACTCGTTATTCTCTACTAATAGTTAATTAAAGACTGTATATTATGGTTATTTTGCACATCCCCTTCAAGATTTTCAAAGGTTTATTGACATATCATACACAACTACGGTGTAGTTATGCAATGAATGAAAAACTTGGGTCACAGGTTCCTCAACAGTGCATTACAAGACATCTATCAATATGTGTGTACCTCCACCATTAAACTGTCATATTCTGCACATTTCTTATTCTATCTACATACATAAGAGTATAATTAATGTGTATAATATCAGTTAAAATAAGTGCTTCAACATAGTTAACATTGCAGGAAAGCAATATATTAGACGTTAAGAACTTTGTCAGGCTTAATATTTATCTGTAGATAGATACCCCCAAAGACCTTAATCTGTTATTTAATGTTTAAATAAAGGTTAATCCGTTTTTCTGTTTTGCACCTCCTCCTATTAATATCTTTGTACATCCTGCACTAAACTGTTTTATTGTAGAGATCACTTATAGTATCTTCTTGATTTTTATATTCTATATTTCTATATTTATACTTTCCCCCTATGAAAGTATGTACTCTAAATATTTTTTTAATCAAATATAACACATAAAAACAATAATTCAATAACGTGCTTTAACCACTAGGAGGTGCACACAAGGTGCACACAGCCACAATAACTTTGTATTATTAGTGTGTATGTACACAACATCTGAAGATGTATAGTTTTATGCATGCTTTCACATCATTTTACAGCATATTGCTATACTATTTCAGACTCAGTATTTACATTCTTACATTCAAAGAAAATCAGTAATATCTTTAAAAACGACAGTCCTTTTCTATCAGCTGTGCACCGTTATGGTGTAAATATAACCTATCTATGAATTAGATCAAATGTAAAAGTCAGCCGAATTAGTGTTGATACTGCAAGGAGACGTATTGTGTGAAGAGAAATTGAAGATGTTGTTTAATTGTTGATATATTTATGATCCACGTCAAGTATTCAGTTTCGGCGGCATTTCTTCCAGATTTTCCATAGGTCTTCTCATCAGGGCGCTATAAATAAAGAACTACGGCAGATCTGTAGTATGTAATACAGCCGAACCGTGTATTACAATGCCGTTATGTGATGACTTTCAAAGAGAAAAGCAAGAGCACTCGGAATTAAGTATTATTTTATTCTTTTAAAATGTTTTCCGGATTTCATATAATATAAACACCAACTCCCAGCATGCATTGCGGCTAACACATCCAATCAGCGAGCTTAAAACCATAGCTGAGGATCTTGGGTAATCGCTCGAAATGCCTACGTCTGTTTCCGGTTATATTTATTTTGAAATTCAGTTCCTGACGGACGCCAAAAAAGTCAGACATTATGGAATTAAACCAATAAATAAAAGCAAGGATAATTGTGTGTTATTGGTGAGTAAATAACAGTGTGTTATTTTGAAAAGAATAACAAATTAGAAGGAAAAAAATATTTAAAAAATACAGATTTCAGTATCCTGAGGCTCTGAGCCCCATTTATTTTCCTCACAGACGGCAACAAAAGTCCGAAATTATACGATTTAAAATAAAAGCAATAACTGTGGCTTGATATTGAGTAAGAACATGTTTTTATGAACCACACAGCTTCCGGTCTTCCTCGACCCGACCGGAGAAAAAGACGTGCTGCAGCCTGCAGGCACGAAACACATTACCCGTAGAAATACATTGCTTTTAAAATCGTGCTGTGCAACACGAATAAAAGGGGCAAATCGTGATGGTGAACACGAATCAATAGGTTAAAAATCGTGTTGGTGAACACGAAATGCCGTGAGACTGGGTTGTAGTGTTAGGAGCAGTGGGCTGCCATTTTGAACGGCGCCCGGGGAGCAGTGTAGGGAACGGTGCCTTGCTCAGGGACACCTCGGTAGCAGGGTTTCCGTTAGCCGGTAATTACCGTTTTTTAGCTGGTAAAATGTATTAAAAACCGGTAAATTCAAAACCTGCCGGTCAAAATGTCTGGTAATAATTAGGGAGGCTCCGATCGATCGGCCGCCGGTCATTATCGGCCGATATTCACTCTTAATAGTTTGATCGGTGCTCTCTATAAAGGCCGACCAGGAGAGCTGGATCTGATCGATATGGACATAAACGCGAGTGAAGTGTAACCGGACGCGAGAGAGAGATCAGATCAGCTGCTGAGTCTGACCGAGACACGCAGCTCTGCATGATCACCTGAAGCCCCGCCCTCTGTTTAGCGAGCTGCATGAGAAACTGACGTGCTGTCAGGAGAGAGAGAGGGAGGGAGAGAGAGAGAGAGGAAAAGAGAGGCTCCGTTTCTCCCGTGTTATTATTCAAAGTTGATGTAAACTTTTGAATAATGTACGTTATCTACTACAAGTAGTTTGTTTGAATGTAATAATTATGTTGTTTGTTGTTTGTGGAATCATTTATTGAAAAATGAATCTGAATTTTTCGATCTGTTACGATTATAAACTGAAGCAATATAAAAATGAGCCCCGTGAATATCTGCTCATAGTCCGGTAATTACCTGCTAACGGAAACTCTGCTACACAACTATTATTATTATTATTATTGAAATATGACCGGTAAGTTTCAAATTTGTCCGGTAAAATAAATTCTGCCCGGACATTTGACCTGCGAGAAAAAATGCTAGCGGAAAACCCTGCTCGGTCGCACTTGGTCTTTCCGGGAATTGAACTGGTGACCTTCCAGTTGCCAAGCCAAGTCCCTATCGACTTCCCTATTACCGTGTTCAAGCTTTACAAATGCTTTCTGTTTAATATCTGGAATATCGTTGTGCGTTGGACTCACAAATCAAGACATTGAAGAACATCCACAGCACACACATGACCGCTCGTCTCTCATGTCAGAGGGCCACGAGTGTGTTGTTGCAAAACGGGATGAAAATACGAGCAATTTAATAGAAAAAGGAAGAAAAACAGGAAAAACTCATCTGTGTTTTCAAGCTCTCAGCTTTTGCACGTACTGCAGTATTCCTAGTATTTCAATTAAGAGTAATATTACCAAAACGCTGTTCAATCTTTTCAAATGCTTTCTGTTTTACATCAAATGAAATGGGATTTCTTTTAAGAACATAATCCAGTTACACTGTCGTTAATGTTGACGTTTTCACTGTCAACATGCCATTTAAAATGTCTTCCTTTAGTGCACCCACAACGTGCACTTTCACTCTGTCGGCATCGCTCGTCTCTCCTTTCAGAGGTCCACGAGTGTGTTGTTGCAAAACGGGGTGAAAATACGAGCAATTTAATAGAAAAAGGAAGAAACACATATTAAAACACGGGGCGTGCGTTCAGCTTTCACTCAGTGCACGTTATTCAGAGTATTAGGTTCGTCCTGCTGCTCGGATGCCCCGCTCAGAGCGCAGTGGCTCAGGGGGTAGAAACATGGACATAGTCAGAGGGAGGAAAGGTCTCAACGAACAGAAACGTCACCTGGGGAAAGTGGGAGGAGAAGAAGTGCTTTTGGTGCAAACACTCGTAGCACTTGATGCACTTGTTGGAAACACTTGGAGCGTTCCAGTTAAGCAGAGTATTATATCAAATTACACTAAGTGTTAACACACATCTTTACACCCTGGAAACATGCCAGCAGTGGCCAAAGTCAAAAGTCGCCCTTTTTGAAATCATACATCTCATGTCCGATGCATTTCCCCCCCCTCTTCCAGTCTGTGGCTATACGTATCGTTCATCGTTCCGTGTGTGTACATGTGTTGTGTGTTGTTCGGTGTTTTGTGTTAAACGTGTGAAACTCCATGAAGAGTATTTATTGAACTGAAAACAGAAAAGCGTTGGATTGGATTCCCCTCCGTAACTCACCCAGTATGGCGAGCACCGTGTTGTCCTTCAGCACCTCCATGGAGCCTGAGCACACGAAGTAGATGGCCTGCAGGCATG
>NW_027262995.1:144648-157148 GCF_902827115.2 Pseudochaenichthys georgianus
GCTGAAATATTTACGTTTTAACATGAGCTTATTATTAACGGCAGGTATAAATATTAATGTGATATTCTAATTGAAGGACACTTTTCTTTTAATCAGGATGAGATTTAGACTTCATCATTAATCGACTGCTAATTGTTGTTTGTTTGAATTATGATAAATGCAGTGGAAGTTAACAGCTGAAAGGCAACACGTTGATTACAATGATCTTTACACTACACAGCCGAGATGACTAAGCCGTCATGGAAGATTGTGATTTTATTAGAATCATCCACGAGCTAGTAAATGTAACACTGTTGACATAATGAAAATATTAATATGGTGTGACGTGTGTCATATCAGAACATGTGGAATATAGAGTAAATACATGTGTATTTTTAACCCGTCACTAAATAGATCAGTGAATAAATTACATAATATATTGCATTTAAACCATGTTTTACTCGTGATAGACTAAGGGGCGGGACATCTTTAAGCGGTTGACCAATCACAAGAGAGACACAGTATATACTGATATACACCTGAACATCAGCAGGAGAGGACTCTTTAAAGTAGAGACACTACACACTGATATACACCTGAACATCAGCAGGAGAGGACTCTTTAAAGTAGAGACACTACATACTGATATACACCTGAACATCAGCAGGAGAGGACTCTTTAAAGTAGAGACACTACATACTGATATACACCTGAACATCAGCAGGAGAGGACTCTTTAAAGTAGAGACACTACATACTGATATACACCTGAACATCAGCAGGAGAGGACTCTTTAAAGTAGAGACACTACATACTGATATACACCTGCACATCAGCAGGAGAGGACTCTTTAAAGTAGAGACACTACGTACTGATATACGCCTGAACATCAGCAGGAGAGGACTCTTTAAAGTAGAGACACTACATACTGATATACATCTGAACATCAGCAGGAGAGGACTCTTTAAAGTAGAGATACTACATACTGATATACACCTGAACATCAGCAGGAGAGGACTCTTTAAAGTAGAGACACTACATACTGATACACACCTGAACATCAGCAGGAGAGGACTCTTTAAAGTAGAGACACTACACACTGATATACACCTGAACATCAGCAGGAGAGGACTCTTTAAAGTAGAGACACTACATACTGATATACACCTGAACATCAGCAGGAGAGGACTCTTTAAAGTAGAGACACTACGTACTGATATACACCTGAACATCAGCAGGAGAGGACTCTTTAAAGTAGAGACACTACATACTGATATACACCTGAACATCAGCAGGAGAGGACTCTTTAAAGTAGAGACACTACATACTGATATACACCTGAACATCAGCAGGAGAGGACTCTTTAAAGTAGAGACACTACACACTGAAATACACCTGACCATCAGCAGGAGAGGACTCTTTAAAGTAGAGACACTACATACTGATATACACCTGAACATCAGCAGGAGAGGACTCTTTAAAGTAGAGACACTACATACTGATATACACCTGAACATCAGCAGGAGAGGACTCTTTAAAGTAGAGACACTACGTACTGATATACGCCTGAACATCAGCAGGAGAGGACTCTTTAAAGTAGAGACACTACGTACTGATATACGCCTGAACATCAGCAGGAGAGGACTCTTTAAAGTAGAGACACTACATACTGATATACATCTGAACATCAGCAGGAGAGGACTCTTTAAAGTAGAGATACTACATACTGATATACACATGAACATCAGCAGGAGAGGACTCTTTAAAGTAGAGACACTACATACTGATACACACCTGAACATCAGCAGGAGAGGACTCTTTAAAGTAGAGACACTACACACTGATATACACCTGAACATCAGCAGGAGAGGACTCTTTAAAGTAGAGACACTACATACTGATATACACCTGAACATCAGCAGGAGAGGACTCTTTAAAGTAGAGACACTACGTACTGATATACACCTGAACATCAGCAGGAGAGGACTCTTTAAAGTAGAGACACTACATACTGATATACACCTGAACATCAGCAGGAGAGGACTCTTTAAAGTAGAGACACGACATACTGATATACACCTGGACATCAGCAGGAGAGGACTCTTTAAAGTAGAGATACTACATACTGATACACACCTGAACATCAGCAGGAGAGGACTCTTTAAAGTAGAGACACTACACACTGATATACACCTGAACATCAGCAGGAGAGGACTCTTTAAAGTAGAGACACTACATACTGATATACACCTGAACATCAGCAGGAGAGGACTCTTTAAAGTAGAGACACTACGTACTGATATACACCTGAACATCAGCAGGAGAGGACTCTTTAAAGTAGAGACACTACATACTGATATACACCTGAACATCAGCAGGAGAGGACTCTTTAAAGTAGAGACACTACACACTGAAATACACCTGACCATCAGCAGGAGAGGACTCTTTAAAGTAGAGACACTACATACTGATATACACCTGAACATCAGCAGGAGAGGACTCTTTAAAGTAGAGACACTACATACTGATATACACCTGAACATCAGCAGGAGAGGACTCTTTAAAGTAGAGACACGACATACTGATATACACCTGAACATCAGCAGGAGAGGACTCTTTAAAGTAGAGACACTACATACTGATATACACCTGACCATCAGCAGGAGAGGACTCTTTAAAGTAGAGACACGACATACTGATATGCGTTATATGTCCTCCTTTACGATGCAGTTCAAAGTGAAACTAAAGTTTTTGTTGAGGTCAACTCACCTGTTTCAGGCCCATGCTCTGGATCCTGGTCCCTCTTCTTGTCCGAGATGTCTTTGTGGGACACCAGGTACAGAACCACCTCCCCCTTTTCATTTTTGATGGGTACAATGTCCAGAAGACACCAGAACTGTGTACCTGGAGAGAGAGAAACACAGAGGGAAACATACAGTCAGTGTATCATTCCCACATCAAAGAACATTAAACTAAATATCTTTGCGTACAACTCGACCAAGGCGCCTTCATGTACGCCCATTTCCTGATTTGGTAAGTTGTTCTTATTTTCTCGAGCTTTAATTCATCATTTTGGAAACAGCATGGACACTAAGAAGTAAATGCGCTTCATTACATCTCTCGGGTTGTGTTAAAAAAGCTGTTTACGATTTGCTGTTCTTACTTTTAAGGGAGGCCTTAACATGAGGTAATTACTCAGTTACTAATTTTCAGCGTATTTCGACATCAAACAGCCGAAACGCTCAATTGCTAACGAAAGTCAAAACACAATTCGTATCCTCCAACGTGATCAGATCCAAAATGAAATTATCTGATAATAAAGAGCTTTTTGAACGTTGAAGCATCGAGACATGTCGCAATAGACGCACTATGCATACAAAGACATCCTTAAATATTTGTCCTGTAGCTTTCATCTGCATATCATGCTCTTCTGCAGCGTTCACAGACTGTACGATTCACACGTTAAACGACCAGAAGTCGACCAAGGTGCCTTCATGTATGCCTCAGTCCAAATTCCCGATTTCGGATGTTGTCAATTTTCTCTTGAGCTTTAAAACGTTAACTGTTCTTTCAGAGTATTTAGACATCGAACAGCCGAAACGCTCTATTGCAAAATGTTAACGAAAGTCAAACATAATTCTTATCCTCCAACGTTATCAGCTTCAAAAGTGAATTGTCTCTTCCTCAGACCATGGTACATCTTTCCAACAAGTATGATTGGATCCTAATCATGACATGTTAGACGCTTTTATCCAAAGCGACTTCCATACTCAGTACTGTGGACAATCCCCACAGGAGCACTTTGGGGTGAAGAGTCTCAGGGACACAACGACATGCTGACTGCAGTGGGGTTTGAACCTGTGACCCCCTGATCCCAACACCAAGACTTAATGTTGCAGCTGGTAAAGGTGGAGCTAATGATAATGACTTTGCTGGATCGCCTGTGGATTCCCCCGGGGATCAATACCATTTTAAACAAATCTATAAAAGCACGTATTGACGTAGTTGAATAAATGCAGTGGTGCATCAACCATCGTATCTGTATTTAGAAAATGTCCACCTTTATCTACTACTCCTACTACTACTACTACTACCACCACCACTACTACTACTCCTACTACTACTACTACTCCTACTCCTACTACTACTACTACTCCTACTCCTACTACTACTACTACTACTCCTACTACTACTACTCCTACAGCTGCTACTACTACTACTACTACTACTACTACTACTCCTACTACTCCTACAGCTACTACTACTACTACCACCACCACCACCACCACCACCCCTACTACTACTACTACTACTACTACTACTACTACTACTACTACTACTACTACTACTACTACTATGGCACACTCATATTTATTCTTGGTATTTTAAACCTGACAAAAACAGTCCATAATACATTTCTATTTATTCTGTATTATTAATACCATATAGCTAAAGTGTAGTCTTTTCTAAACTGCTGTTTGTAATGTTAATACTTCCTTAGACTGTACTTCACATGTGTCAAACTCGAGGCCCGGGGGCCAAATCAGGCCCGTGGTGGATTTAATTTCGGCCGCAGGATCATTTCTAATTCCCATTAGATCTGGCCCTCCGGTATATAGCACGCACACCTTCCCTCCATCCTGAGGGTCTCCTCTGCTCAGAGCCTGAGCCCAAACATTGATGACCTTGCCCCCAAGACGCCAAGTGTCTGAGCTAGCATCCCAGAGCAGCACACTGAGTTCAATGGATGCTTCCTTCTGCACTCTCTCTCAGGACAACAGGGCATGTTTGGTTTCTCTCTGAGGGGAATAGTTTCTTGAAGCTGCTGTTGGCCTGATGGAGAAATGTACTCATAAGAAGTGACTCTGGAAAGCTGCAGATAGAGCCATGAGAAATGAAAGCAGCTGATTATTTAATGTTGTTTTTATAGGCAATAATGTAAGCTTTGTTAGTTCCAGGTTTAATATGTGCAATAAGTTCATTTCAATAAGTTCTGCTATAAACATTGAACCAGTCCGGCCCTCCACTAGCACCCATTTTTTAATGTTGGCCCCCTGTGTGTTTGAGTTTGACCGCCCTGCTGTACGTGATGTAAATACTGTCAGATGTTTGTATTTATACTAAACTTAAGATCACTATGCACTTTACTGCTGTTTTGCACTTCTCGTTGGATGTAAACTACATTATGTTGTTTTAGTACTTGTCCTCTGTGCAATGACAATAAAGTTGAATATTAATTTTAATCATAAATGTACAATATTTGCCTCCAAAATATAATTATTAATTATTATTATAATTATGTGCAATGCTTAAGAAAATGCACCAATACCACTTCACTCTTATATTTAGAGTAAGTAGGAGGCGTGTGGCACAGTGGGTTGTGTCACAGGTTCAAACCCCACTGCAGTCAGCATGTCGTTGTGTCCCTGACACCCTTCACCCCAAAGTGCTCCTGTGGGGATTGCCCACAGTACTGAGTATGTAAGTCGCTTTGGATAAAAGCGTCTAACAAGTGACATGTGATGTGATATTTAAATCCATGTGATTTTGTGTAAACTACATATGAAGGTTCTGACTTAACCCTAAAAACACACATGAACTAAAAAGATCTTATTCTATCCGACACATAGAGTGTTCCTGCATTGGCCAGCTTGCACATTTCTTCTTGCATTATTTCGTTCCTTATTCCTTTTATGTCTTAGATGTTGCACTATTCGAGGAGAATTGTGCATTGGACAATAACACCAGTGAATCTTGAACAGTACATGCTCCGAAAGTAAAAAGTAAAAATAGAGGAAATGTAAGAATGGATGAACTGACTGTCCCTCCGTGTCCATCTTGTGGTTTGCACATTATTTATGAAGAGAAATGAATTGCAATAACCTCTTGAGATGGTATTGCTTTTTCCCCCAGAACGCGACCACCATATATATATAGATATATATATCTATATATATATATATATCTCTATATATATATATCTATACAGTGAGAGGTACCATGTGCCTGCAGCAATGATCAGACTGTGTTCAAAGCCACCCTACAACCGGCAGGAAACACTGATTTCCCCTCTGGTGTTAATAACCTGAGAGTTCTGCAGATCCCCCGGTGAGTAGTGCAGTGTGCAGAGAGAGATCTCTCACACACACACACACACACACACACACACACACACACACACACACACACACACACACACACACACACACACACACACACACACACACACACACACACACACACACACACACACACACACACACACACACACACACACACACACACACACACACACACACACACACACACACACACACACACACACACACACACACACACACACACACACACACACACACACACACACACACACACACACACACACACACACACACACACACACACACACACACACACACACACACACACACACACACACACACACACACACAGGGAGCTTGTAGGCTCTGAACTCATTTGTTTCCTCTGCAGGACATGCATCATTCAGGCCGTCGGTATGTGAGGACGTTGCTGAGAGGAGTCCGGAAGGTGCTCTGAATCTCAATGAGACCTGTGTTTACACCACGGGGAAAACATCGAGAAAAGATTGAGTCTGTCAACGATGTACGTAACAGGCTGGAAGCTGTGGCGGGGTGTAATCAGAGGTGGGCAGTAACTAAGTACATCTACTCAAGTACTGTACTTAAATACATTATGAGGTACTTGTACTTTACTTGAGTATTTCCATTTTCTGCTACTTTTTACTTCTACTCAGTTCAGAGGTACATGGTGTACTTTTCCTCCACTACATGTATTTAATACCTTTAGTTAGTTTCTCAGATCTGGATGAAGGATGTGAAATCTAATCATGTGTTGAATCAGACTTTAGTTCCACCTGGAGTAAATCCACAAGCTACACTGCAGTCTACAAAGTACTTCAGACTAGCTTCTCGTCCACCAGCTACCCTGCAGTCTACAAAGTACTTCAGACTAGCTGCACCTTCACCAGCTACCCTGCAGTCTACAAAGTACTTCAGACTAGCTGCACCTTCACCAGCTTTGAGAACACTTTCACGATCAATCATTATAAAACATATCAGATATATTATTCTGAAATGGACCAATCTGCACAACGACTACTTTTACTGTCTTTCACTATATTTAGATGAGAATACTTTCTACTTTCACTTGAGGAACATTTTGAATGCTTTTACTGTAACAGAGTATTCCTACACTCTGGTACTTCTACTTTTACTCAAGAACAAGATCTGAGTACTTCTACTTTTACTCAAGTTCAAGTTCTGAGTACTTCTACTTGTACTCAAGTACAAGATCTGAGTACTTCTACTTTTACTCAAGTTCAAGATCTGAGTACTTCTACTTGTACTCAAGTACAAGATCTGAGTACTTCTACTTTTACTCAAGTTCAAGATCTGAGTACTTCTACTTTTACTCAAGTACAAGACCTGAGTACTTCTTTTACTCAAGTACAAGATCTGAGTACTTCTACTTTTACTCAAGTACAAGATCTGAGTACTTCTACTTTTACTCAACTACAAGATCTGAGTACTTCTACTTTTACTCAAGTACAAGATCTGAGTACTTCTACTTTTACTCAAGTACAAGATCTGAGTACTTCTACTTTTACTCAAGTACAAGATCTGAGTACTTCTACTTTTACTGAAGTACAAGATCTGAGTACTTCTACTTTTACTCAAGTACAAGATCTGAGTACTTCTACTCAAGTACAAGATCTGAGTACTTCTACTTTTACTCAAGTACAAGATCTGAGTACTTCTACTTTTACTCTAGTACAAGATCTGAGTACTTCTACTTTTACTCTAGTACAAGATCTGAGTACTTCTCCCACCTCTGGTTGTAATACATTTACCAAAAAGACCAATTTTGACATACTTTTGCCGTACTTTACTTTACTTGAGCTTTTCCATTGTATATTACTATACGTTTAATTCACTCCATGTATACAGTCAGCTGAAGTGTCTCTGCAGAGTCACATTACATGTATGTATTTACATGCATCTTGTTGTTATCCTGTGTAATGGGGAGTACACCATGTAGCAGACACAGTTCACGACCCCCACAGCGTGTGCAGACAGACATCGTGGGGTCTTTGATGGGGTCAGCTGACATTGTGGAACGTGCTGAATGGCTCAGCCTGACAGCATCTGTCTGTGACCATAGAGAGATGTAGCGCCTGCCGTCCGCCACATGGACAACATCAGGATGAAAGCAGCTGTTGTCCGTCACCTGTAGTCTCTGCCTGTGTGTGCTGCGTACTGGGAGACGGACTCCCTGCGTACTGGGAGACGGACTCCCTGCGTACTGGGAGACGGACTCCCTGCGTACTGGGAGACGGACTCCCTGCGTACTGGGAGACGGACTCCCTGCGTACTGGGAGACGGACTCCCTGCGTACTGGGAGACGGACTCCCTGCGTACTGGGAGACGGACTCCCTGCGTACTGGGAGACGGACTCCCTGCATACTGGGAGACGGACTCCCTGCATACTGGGAGACGGACTCCCTGCAGGCAAATAATGCATCTGAAGGAGAGCGAGAGGACGGAGTTAATACAAACATCAGCCATGTGATGCTGGATCTGCTCCTGTGTGACAACAGCCGCATGTAGAACAACAACATGTGCCGTTCTGCCTCTCCATGCATTCATATGAATAAGGTATAGAAATACACGCAGTCATTATACGACATATATATATTGATTATTTATCATGTTACTATTAGAGCACAGCATCCATTGTTTTCCCCATATCTTAGCCGACGTCTCCTCCTCTCCAAAGGACGGACATGAGGAATAAACTAGTACAACATAATAAACCAAGCTTCATGTTGAAATGTTTCCAATGCAATGTGTGACAGAGATGGGATGGGGCGCTGTATGACTAATAGATCCATCCGTTTGGGGAAGTTTTCCTAACAGCGACATTATCGGCTGGACTACTGTAACTCTCTCTACATGGGGGTCAGTGGGTCCTCGCTCGCACGACTGCAGCGGGTGCAAAATGCTGCAGCAAGGCTCTTAACTGGCACACGGAAGTTTGACCACATTTCCCCTGTTTTAGCTTCTCTCCACTGGCTGCCAATTTATTTTAGGATCCATTTTAAAATTATTTTATTTGCTTTTAAATCCCTAAATGGCATGACCCCACCATACCTTGCTGAGCTGCTACAGCACCACACGCCGAGTCGCCCTCTCAGGTCAGCGGACCAACTGCTCCTGAAGGTGCCTAAAACCAGGTCAAAGCTCAGAGGGGACCGTTGCTTCTCTATCGCGGCTCCCAAACTGTGGAACGCTCTGCCCCTGGAGATCAGACAGGCCTCCACACGGCCTGCTTTTAAATCGCTTCTTAAAACCCACCTCTTCTCCTTAGCGTTTTAACATTTGGCGTTTCAACATCTTTTGGAGTGTTGCTTTTTTGCATTTAAATTGTTTTTTGTTTTTACTTGTACTTGTTTTATGGTGTGTGAGCTGAGCTGTGTTTTATCTATTTGCCTGTACAGCACTTTGGTCTGGAGGTTTAAAGTGCTTTATAAATAAAGTTGTATTGTATTGTATCGAGGTCTATTTCTTTAAGTAAACTAATCAACCTGCATCTCTGACTAAAGTAGAACACTCTTACACTCAGTGTCTCCAAGGCTGTTCGGCTAACGTTAGCTCAGCTTGTCCAGACGCCCAATGACTAAAATCATTCATCCAGTTAAAGAAATGTTACAAAACATTAAGAGACTTACAGTTGCAAGAAAACCCTTTGGATCCTCCACACATAGAGTCGTGTTCCTTCCAAACCACTCAGCTCTGGTTTCATCCGTCCACAGAACATGTTGCAGTCGTGCTGTGGAACATCAGGTGCTCTTTTCTAACTTCAAACGTGCAGCCATGTTGTTTCTGGACAGCAGTGGCTTCCTCCGTGGCGTCCTCCAGGAACTCCATTCTTGTTCAGTGTTTTACGTATCGTAGATTCGTCCACAGAGATGTTAGCATGTGCCAGAGATTTCTTTAAGTCTCTCGCTGACTCTCGAGGACTCTTCTTCACCTCATTGAGCATGCTGCGCTGTGCTCTTGCAGTCGTCTTTACAGGACGGCCACTCCTAGGGAGAGCAGCAACAGTGCTGAACTGTCTCCATGTAGAGACAACTTGTCTTACCGTGGACTGATGAACATCAAGGCTTTCGAGATACTTCTGGAACCCTCTCCAGATTTATGCAAGTCAGCAGTTCTTAATGGTAGGTCTTCTGAGAGCTCTTCTGAGCGAGGCATGGTTCACATCTGGGATGCTTCTTAAGAATAGCTAATTCAAAACTGGTGTGTATTTTCTATAGGGCATAGACCAACCAACACCTCCAATCTCGTCTCCTTGATGGACTCCAGGTTGGCTGACTCCTGACTCCAGTAGCTCTTGGAGAAGTCTTTAGCCTCGGTTCACATACTTGTTCCACCCTGCACTGTGAATGTTTACATGGTGTGTTCAATACAAACATGAACACATATAATTGTTTGTGTGGTATTAGTTGAAGCAGACTGTGTGTCTGTTGTTGTGACTCAGACGAAGATCAGAACACGTGTTATGACCAACTTATGCAGAAATCCAGGTCGTTCCAAAGGGTTCACTTTTTCTTGCAACTGTATATTTTAAAGAGCTGTTACGGCTGCTGCCCATTCACCTGTCTGTACGTGTGTGCAGCTGTGTGTTATATGTATATGAGCTGTGTCGCTGCCCAGACGCCATTGGATGCCGGCTTCCTGTCCCTCCCCCGGTGGGCGCGACCGAAGATCTGGATTGGAGCATGCCGGGCCGACGCTCCAATCCCCGCACACACCTTCCGGGGACAGCTCCAAGGCCGTGGGCGAGAGAGGTCTGGATCTGTGGCAGACGGCTCTCGGTACTCTCGGTGTTAGTTTCTGTTAACGGTGGTTAACTAGTTGTGGTATATTTGTGTTTATACTTATAACTCTTGTAATACAACGATAACTGTGGTTAACTTGTACCCAGGCTGCGTTTGGAGACTGCCTAATTTTGTTTCCCTTATTCTTTTTATCCCACTTTAGAAGTGAGGTTTTCTTTTGTTTGTTTGTTTGTTAGTTTGCGTCCTCTTATTTAAAGAGTCTTCCTTAGTTCCTTTTGTTGTTTGTTTAAACCGGTGCCTGTGTGGCCTTTTGTTTTGATTGTGGCGGTATCGTGCTCATTCATTACACAACTTCCAATTTACCAATTTCAACTGGTTGTATGTTACCTCCCACGAGCCGGGGCGTAACAAGAGGTTTGACGTAAGGATACAAATGGCATCTTCTGACAGACATCAAAATACATCGCCCACTGTTACCTCGACTAAAATATAAGACTTCTCTGAGTTTGAACATCTTGGAAACATTGAGGATAATTCGTGTAAATAACAGCACTTAATATATCATAGGTCTAGTCATTGTTATACATTTAATACATCGAGTAATGTTTTCATACAATACCTTCAAGTTATAAAATCCTAGCACACTAGCTAGCATCTTTCCTGGAGGGCTTGTCTGACTTACAGGTGAGCAGGAAAGCTACAAGCTAACAAGGTAGCTAACATGGATGTAAACAAAGCGACTTGTCGAATGCAGAAACCATTTTGAATATCGTATTTCCTTTGTTTGTGACACTTCAAGAACATGTTAACTGTCACAGTCTGCTTTGTCACTCACCTATGTTCTGCATTAACATTCCTTAGTCACCTGGGAGTCACATCTCTCTCACTCGGTTACACCCATCAGCTCCATTAGTATCTAGGCCCACTTCACTCTCACCTCAGTGCCAGATCGTACTTTGCAGCATGCCAGTCTTTCCCACCTTACCCTTCAGATTGCTCTCCCGGTTTCGACCCTGCCTGTCCCTGACCAGCCTGCCTCGCCTGCTCCCTGACCCTGCCTGTCCCTGACCCGGTCTGTCCCTGACCATCCTGCCTCGCCTGCTCCCTGACCCGGTCTGTCCCTGACCAGCCTGCCTCGCCTGCTCCCTGACCCGGTCTGTCCCCGACCAGCCTGCCTCGCCTGCTCCCTGACCTGGTCTGTCCCTGACCAGCCTGCCTCGCCTGCTCCCTGACCCGGTCTGTCCCTGACCAGCCTGCCTCGCCTGCTCCCTGACCCGGTCTGTCCCTGACCAGCCTGCCTCGCCTGCTCCCTGACCCGGTCTGTCCCTGACCAGCCTGCCTCGCCTGCTCCCTGACCCGGTCTGTCCCTGACTAGCCTGCCTCGCCTGCTCCCTGACCCGGTCTGTCCCTGACTAGCCTGCCTCGCCTGCTCCCTGACCCGGTCTGTCCCTGACCATCCTGCCTCGCCTGCTCCCTGACCCGGTCTGTCCCTGACTAGCCTGCCTCGCCTGCTCCCTGACCCGGTCTGTCCCTGACCAGCCTGCCTCGCCTGCTCCCTGACCCGGTCTGTCCCTGACCAGCCTGCCTCGCCTGCTCCCTGACCCGGTCTGTTCCTGACCAGCCTGCCTCGCCTGCTCCCT